>NC_133139.1:43884388-44184388 GCF_048418815.1 Hemitrygon akajei
CTGATATTTTTCAGCGTAAAATTATGACAAGTGATAATTATTTCATCTTGTAGGTGGGCAGTGAGATATCACTCACTGAGAAGACGTTGGTGTGGGATTTCTCTAATTGTACTGGTGTGTCTCGGTCATTGCATCATGAGTGTTGGGTGAATGTGTTTCCTTTCTCAGGAACCTCAGGCTGCAATACCGGTGCAGTGGGAAATTGAAACCTGCAGTAATGACTCATTATAGTTAATGAGGGAGCACTCAGAAAAGAAAACCCTTCCTGCAGGCTGGGATGTTGTTTAACTTGATGTCAGTATTGGGGTACTTAAACTCCTGGCTAGTTGCTCACCATTCCGCTAAAGGTAGAGTAATTCTAGTCTCTAATTTGTGATGGAAAGGAAGATTCCACAAATTCCTGCTAATCAGATCTGAGCCGTAACTTGGCCAGCAACTGAACAGATTGGGTGAGAATGGTCCATGGGGTCAGTCTGTGGAGCTATTCTCATGTGAATTCCAGTATTGCTTTATCACATGAGATCTTCCAGTCTGAATATGTAATGAATGCAGGTCGGGAGATGTCTGCATGAACATCAATTTAGGAGAAGTAGTTCGCTCAACCCTTTGAACCTGCTCTGCCATTCAATAACATTATGGCTGACCATAATGTCCCATTACTCCATGTGCCAGGTAACCTTTCACCCGCTTCCTGACTTAAAAGTATAAACTTATTCTGATTCCACAGCCTTTTGGAGAAAAAGCGTTCTAAAGATTTATGGCTCTCTGATAGAGAGACAAACTTTTTCCACATCTGTTCTAAATAAGCTGCCCCTGACTCTTGACCACCAACACTTTGTCCACAGCATCCAGCCAAGATGTCTTAGGAATGGAGGATCCCATCAATTTCCTCTCTCGGTCTTCAAAATTGCAGTGTATACCTGTCTCACCTTTTCTCACAAGATGTCCTGCACTGCAGAGTACTGAATCCAGTAAAAGGGGAGAAAGCAGAGAGGAAGCAGGGTTCCTCCTTCCAGCTATCATTTCATTTCATTTTTCAATCTTTTTATTGATTTCCAGTAAAAACATATACAAATCAGTGGAGAAGTTTAGCAAACAGATAATACAAAAGACATATAAACAGAAGTAAAAAAAAGTATATATTGTCAAAATCAGACAGGTAAAATGTTATGCTGTTATGTATACAATATAATCAAGAAACCACAACTCCTCTTAACAAATCATAAAAAAAATTGGAAATTTTATTTAATAAAAAGGAAAAAAAGCCACTAAACTAAACTAAAACAAAAAAAAAGAAAAAAGAAAGAAAAGGAAAGAAAGATTGGACAGTCCATTGGATGATAAAATTAGAAGAAAAAGAAAGAGAGAAAACATCCTTTAAGTCACCTCCGAACTTTCATGGAGAAGGATTTTCCCTAAAGAGAATAAAGAAAAATAATTTAATAAAAAATAAATTAAATCATATGAAAATATTGAATAAAGGGTCGCCAGACTTGTTCAAAATTAAAAGATGTATCAAACGTCCAGCTTCTGATTTTCTCCAAACTTAGACATGACATAATGCAGGAGAGCCAATAATAAATACAGTAGGTGGATTAGAGTATTTCCAGTATAATAAGATAGCTCTCCTAGCCAATAAAGTTGAGAAGGCTATCAGATGTTGAGCAGAAGCAGACACTCTGCCTGCTTCCTCTGAAATGATCCCAGAAATTGCTGTAAGTGAATTGGGTTGAACATCGACATCTATAACTTTAGATAATATTCTAAACACATCCCTCCAAAAATTATTTAAGCTTACACAGGACCAGTTAGAGCAGTAATGAGTTAGAGTAGCCACCTCTGCATTACATCTGTCACAAATAGGGATTATATAAAGAAAAATATGCGCCAATTTATCTTTGTACCTGTGTACTATCTTAAACTGAATTAAGGAATGGCATATACAGATAGATGAGTTATTGACTAGATAATAAATTTTACTCCATTGATCCTCTGAAAGTGAATGTTGAAGTTCTATTTCCCAAGTGCGTTGAACCCTATCATTAGACGACATGTGAGCATTCATTAACTGTTTATAAATGATAGCTATTAATTGTTTTCAAAATGGTTTAAGCTGAAAAATAGCATTAGCCAAATTTGAAGAGTAGGCCAAGGGATAATTCGGAAAAAAATCATGTAAAAATTTCCTAACCTGTAAATATTTACAAAATGTGCATTAGAGATATCATATTTATCCATTAACTGCAAAAAAGACATTAAACAATCCTGTAAGAACAAATCGAAAAAAGTTTTTAGTCCCTTAATTTTTCATGTTAAAAAAGCCTTATCCAGAGTTGATGGTTTAAAAAAAATTAAAATAAATATTAATAGAAAGTAGAAAATTATTTAATTCAATAAATCTATGAAACTGAAACCAGATTTTTAAAGTATGTTTAACAATAGGGTTGAGAGCTTGTCTACCTATTCTGGAGAATGAAAACGGAAGGGGAGCTCCTGATAAAGAAGCTAAAGAAAACCCCGTTACCGAATTTTCCTCCAAATGTAACCATAAAGGGCGATCTTGGTTATCTATATCATAAATCCAAAAAGTAATATAATGAATATTAATTGCCCAATAATAAAATCTAAAGTTTGGTAAGACCAGTCCTCCATCTTTTTTTGATTTTTGCAATAAAAGTTTATTCACTCTAGAACATTTATTATTCCAAACGTAAGACAAAATCATAGAATGTATTTAATCAAAAATGTTTTTTGAACAAAAGAGGGAACTGCTTGAAATATATATTAAAATTTCGGTAAAATAACCATTTTTATAGCATTTATTCGACCTATCAATGACATTAACATAAGTGACCATTTAGAAAGCGCTTGTTGAGTATATTCAATTAGAGGGGAAAAATTATACTTATATAGGTCTTTAAAATTTTTAGTAATTTTGATACCAAGGTAAGTGAAATGGTTTTTAGCAATATTAAAAGGTATTTGATCATAATAATCTGAATAATTATTAATAGGAAATAATTCACTTTTATGTAAATTAAGTTTATATCCAGAGAAAATACTAAATTCCGTAAATATAGATAACATAAAAAGGAATAGATTTCCTAGGGTTTGAAATGTAAACTAATAGATCATCCACATGTAATGAAACCTTATGTAATTTATCCCCTCTCTTAATACCCTGCACAGAATTAGAGTCCCTAAGAGCAATAGCAAGTGGTTCTAAAACCAAATTCAATAATAAAGGACTAAGGGGACAAACCTGATGGGTTCCTCTATATAATCTAAAATAAGGAGACTTTTGATTATTAGTTATAACCGCAGCCATCGGGGCATGGTAAATCAATTCAATCCAGGAAATAAATCCTGGGCCAAAGTTAAACCTATTCAAAACCTGAAATAAATAAGGCCACTCCACCCTGTCAAAGGCTTTCTCTGCATCCACAGATACAATACATTCAGATTCTTTGACTGAGGGGGAATAAATGATATTTAACAATCTTTGAATATTAAAATGTGAGTATCTATTTTTAATAAATCCTGTTTGATCATTTAAGATAACATTAGGCAAAATATTCTCAAGTCTGTTTGCTAGAATCTTAGAGAGAATTTTAAAATCTACATTCAATAAAGAATTAGGTCTATAGGATACACATTCCAGTGGGTCTTTTCCTTTTTTAGGAATCCATGAAACTAATGCCTCATAAAAAGTTTTTGGAAGGTTCCCAGAGGATATAGAGTTGGTAAATGTTTGATGAAGATGTGGTATAAGCATTTCATGAAAAGTCTTATAAAATTCTACCGTATAACCATCAGGTCCCGGAGCTTTCCCTAATTGCATAGAGGATATAGCCTTGGCTATCTCCTCTTGTTTAATTGGTCCATCTAATAGATCAAAATCTTGAGTTGAAATTTGAGGTATATTTAACCTTTGCAAAAATCTATTCATAGTAATAGTATTATCAGAGAATTCAGATATATAAAGATTAGAATAAAAATCCATAAATATCTTATTAATTTCATAAGGATGTAGAATTTCAGTTCTATCTGTTCTATGAATTTTTAAAACCTGTCTTCTGACCATCCCAGCCTTTAACTGACCTGCCAAAATCTTTGCAAATTTTCCCCATGTATGCAAAATAAACTTTTAGATTTAAAAATTTGCTGTTTAATTGGAAAGGTCAGAAGTAAATCATACTGTGATTGAAGTTTGACCCTTTATATAGATCTTCGGTAGGTTTAACTGAATACACTTTATCTATCTGTTTAATTTTATTAATAAGCACTGACAGTTCTGCCTTACTCTACTTTCCCAAAGCTGCTGAATATGAGATTATCTATCCCCTAAGAAAAGATTTCAACGTATCCCATATAACCAGATTTGACATTCCTTCAGTTGTATTAAGTTAAAAAAATATAGAAATTTTCTCCTTAATAAAATTAACAAAGGCTGGATCCTGTAACAATACAGGATTCAATCTCCACTGTGACATTTTCGAAAAGCTATCCGAAAGCTTCAGGGTTAACTTTAAAGGCGCGTGATCTGAGAGCGCAATGATGTCATACGCACACTCAACAATGGAATATAGCAAATGTGTATCTAAAAAAAGTGATCAATTCGAGAATAATTATGATGAATGTGTGAGAAAAAAGAGAAATCTTCATCGTTGGGGTGTTTATATCTCCAGATATTGACCAGGCCATATTCTAGTAAAAAAAGAATTAATACAGGCTGCCACTTTATTGGGAAGCGACGGATTGGTTGATGACCTGTCAATCGCCGGATTTAAGCAACAATTAAAGTCACCACCCATGATCAACTTATATTCATTCAAATTCGGTAACTCAGAAAAAAGTTTCTTTAAAAAATTGGAATTATCTACATTAGGTGCATATATGCACACCAGAGCTACCCTTTGCTCGCATAGTAAACCAGTAACAATTAAGTATCATCCGATCGAATCAGTAATAGTATTAAAGTGTACAACAGGGATTTTGGGGCTAAGAAAGATAGAAACACCTCTTATTTTATTATCCGACAGCGAATGGTACAAAAGATCTTTCCAAAATTGGAAAAATCTGTCCTCATCCTGTTTCCGTATATGATTTTCTTGCACAAAAATAATATCCACGTTGTGTTTTCAATTTCTTAAAGATCTTTTTACGCTTAATGGAGTGATTGACACCATTCCAATTCCAAGATATTATATTAATTTTACTAACATCCATGTTTAAAATAGGATTTAATATTATATAAAATAATGTTATGCAAGCTCAGATTAAACCAAAAGGCATGGATACAACCAGAAGGAGTGATGTATTAATGAGACAAAAATCCATCAAACGAACTGCCCAATCAAGAAAAAAACCTACTCTAATAGAACCCTCCCCCCTCCCAAAAGGTAAGAAATCTAACAACCAATAGGCTGGCCACATGCTAAATTAATAACCCTTGATCCTATTCTCCAATTTACAGCTATATATAATAAGTTAAAGCAAAAGTCCCACGCAAAATAGCCATAATAAAAGGCACAAACAGAATTCAACTACTACAATGTAATGTCTAACAGTAATAAAAACATATTAAACAATGGTCATCTTAAAATCAGCCAAAGTATCTTAATCACATATTCAAAAAAAAGAGAATAAATCTGAGCAAACAATATTACAAAAAAATTCTTTCTCTCAAAAAAGAAGAATAAATAAGTATATATATAACAGACCTAAAACTATATTAGTATTGAAACAAATAAAAGAAATAAGAGGATTAATACATGACAGGTCCTCTGCGGACCATTAGAGTATAGTACTATAAAAGTTCCCTATTAAACAGTTATGTATATACTAATTACTAATAGGTAAAAAATTAATCAGCCACATCCCATACCAAAGACTAAAAAAGTATAGAATAATCTTAACTCAGAAGATCCATAAACAACTCGTTCAAGAAAATACTTCAGAATTACCTATTGAGTAATTGGGTTAACTTCAAGATTTTATTCAGTAAGCTTAACTTTAAGATTTTGAGTGTACTCCCATCCCTCCTGGGGAGAGTAGACTCTCAGTGACTGAGACTTTTCAGGGAAGATTATCAGCCTTGCTGGGAAGTGTAGGGAGGGGTATAAATCTAATTTATACATTTCACTCATAACTTCTCGGTATTTCCTTCTTTCGGCAAAGATTTCAGGGGGATAGTCTTCAACGATACGAATATCTGCTGATTTAAAGATTAACTTTCACTTCTTTCTGGCTTCTCGAAGTATGGCTTCTTTAGTGGTATAATAATGCAGATAAAGTACAATTGGTCGATGATGTAATTCAGATGAACGCCAATAAAATTGAATTCTGTGGACTCTATCAATTAAAGGACTAGCTTCCAGGGTCTCACTAAAAAGTGAGTACAACATATCTGAGAAGAATTTTAACAGATTGCCAGCTTCTGTATTTTCAGGCAGTCCCAGAATATGCAAATTCCTCCAACACCCTCTATTATCTAAGTCAAACATTTTTTTCTTTGTTTTAGATAGTTCCAAGGTAATTTCATTGATTTTCTTTTCCATCAAAGATATCTTCATTCCTTGATCTTTAATAGTTTGCTTGAATAGATCATGCTCATTCTCAATTCCGGTTGTAGTCTGCTGAAGAATTTGAAGCTCAGAGTCCAGATTTTTCAAAGAGTCTTGAACCGTAGAAATGGTTTTTTCAAGCTTCCTGTTTAAACCCGTCAGCTTATCAATCTTAGTGTTAAGCGACCCGAATTCCGACTACATGACTTGTATTGAAGAAAATATTCCTGCTAAAGAAACAGGTTCCTCCATTTTCTTGGTTTGTTCCGTTTGCTCCATTTCAGGAAAAGTATTGCCACTTCTCAGTTCAATACCAGAACGACTTTTTTCGGCCATTGTAAATCAATCGTAAATCCTTCAGTAGAAGTAATAAATCATCAAAGCTAAAAGGGATCTGTTAGTGGGATATAAAATATATAAAAAAAGGGAACCGCTAAGAATGTGACTACTCCATGTGCTGCAACCTGGCGAATCCTCCAGCTATCAAATCTTAGACAATTGGATTTTATCACATTTGTAAAAACATCAGTTTACTACTGATAGTCAGTATAAAATTGTGCAGGGCAGATCATGCCTTACAAAATTGACTGAGGTCTTTGGAGAGGTGACAAAGATGATTGATGAGGGTACAGTAGTAGATGACGTTTACATAAATTTTGCCAAGGTGTTTGACTCTCTGCTTCAGGGTAGCCTGATCCAGAAGCGTAATTCACTCTGGACCTTTGATGACTTTAAAGAACAAACTTAAAACTGATTGGCCGTAGAAAACATAGGGTAGTGGTGGAAGGGTAATATCCAGATTGGAGGACTATGGCCAGTGGTGTTGCACAGGTATCAGTGACGGGACCTCTTCTTTACGACATACAGAAAATGACTTGATTGAAAATACAGAGTGACTCATTAGTAGGCTTGCAGATTGGCCAAAGGAATTCAAAGAGAGCTTGCAGTATTCCAGATGTGGTCTCAGCAGTGCTCCTTTCAACAGAAACACTGAATAATGAATTCAGATAAGCTACCTGGACCAGATGGAGTACACCCCAGGTTTTTGAAAGAGTTAACTGATAAGATTGTGGAGGCTTTTCTAATCATCTTTGAAGAATCAATAGATTCTGCAATGGTTTTGCAGTACTGAAGATTGCAAATGTCACATCACTTTTTAAAAGGGAGGGACACAAAAGTAGGAAATTATTGCCAGTGGTAGGCAAGATGTTAGAGCCCATTCTTAAGGTTGAGGTTTTGTGGTACACTGAGACACTTGGACTGCTGCACGTGAGCCCTTGCCATGATCTTAACATAATTTATTTGGCCAAATGGTTTCTATTTTGATGCTGCATTTGTAATCACACTTACTTTCATTCTGGACTGCAACTCAATTTCACTCTTCTCTGTTGATCCATTGATACAGCTATTTCAACTGCTCTTTTAAATGTAAGTTCTGCTTCAGTTAAATGTGGTTTTTGAATGGTTTCTTGTAACGTTCCAATAAACTTCATCTTCTTTTGAGCTCAACGATTTTTCCTTTTCTGAAGAAAACAAGCTGCTCCAAAGAAACAAAATGTGCTGTGCTTTTTTGATACTCAACCATTTGCTGCACTTTTAAAAAAATTGCACTTCAACAGGTAAATTGTCATCTTGGTTTCATTTAAAACTTCCTAACTGCCACTGTTATGTTTTGTACTTTCCAATCGCAAGGAAACCAATCGCAAGGAAAATAAGGGATCTGGGAATAACTTGTGTACTTCACTTTTACTTAAGGGAGGCAATACTTATGTCATGATAGCATCATGACATGCAATTCACGTATTTGTACATATAAGCTGAAATGAATTGTTGATACAAAATATTTACAAGATATTTACACCATACTTACTCAAATATTACTGATATATTGATATACAGCAGATAGGCTGAAACCTCAGTCCCTTTTCCAGGGTAGAAATGTCAAATATTAGAGGACATGGATTGAAGGTGAGAGGGATAAATTTTAAAGGAGATATATGGGACAAGGGTATTTTTACAGAGAGTGGTAGGTGACTGGAATAAAAGTACTGAAGATTGTAAATGTCACACCAGTCTTTAAAAGGGAGGGACACAAAAGTAGAAAATTATCACCAGCGGTAGGCAAGATGTTAGAGCCCATTCATAAGGATGAGGTTTGGGGTACACTGAGACACTTGGTCTGGTGCACGTGAGCCCTTGCCATGTTGGTAACACAATTTATTTGGCCAAGTGTTTTCTATTTTGATGCTGCATTTGTATTCACACTCACTTTCATTCCGGACTGCAACTCAATTTCACTCTTCTCTGTTGATCCGTTGATACAGCTATTCCAACTGCTCTTTTAAATGTAAGTTGTGCTTCAGTTTAAGTGCTGTTTTTGAATGGTTTCTTATAACATTCCAATAAACTTCCTCTTCTTCTGAACTCAATGATTTTTCCTTTTGTGAATAAAACATGCTGCTCCAAAGAAATAAAATGTGCCTTGCTTTTTTGATACGCAACCATTTTGCAGCACTGCTGTGGAAACCACTACCCTATGTGGAAAGTTTCACTGCACTTCCACAGGTAAATTGCTGTCTCTGCAAACACGAGGAAATCTGCAGATTCTGGAAATTCAAGCAGCACACACAAAATGCTGGTGGAACACAGCAGGCCAGGCAGCATCTATAGGAACAAGTACAGTTGACATTTCGGGCCGAGACCCTTCGTCAGGACTAACTGAAAGGAAAGATAGTAAGAGATTTGAAAGTAGGAGGGTGAGGGGGAAATCTGAATTGATAGAAGACAGGAGGGGGAGGGGTGAAGCTAAGAGCTGGAAATGTGATTGGCAAAAGGGATACAGAGCTGGAGAAGGGAGAGGATCGTGGGATGGGAGGCCTAGGGAGAAAAAAAGGGGGAGGGGAGC
Organism: Hemitrygon akajei; assembly: GCF_048418815.1. NCBI lineage: Eukaryota > Metazoa > Chordata > Chondrichthyes > Myliobatiformes > Dasyatidae > Hemitrygon > Hemitrygon akajei. Next base: position 43,893,860 of record NC_133139.1, read on the forward strand.
ACCAGAGGGAGATGGAGAACAGGCAAGGAGTGATTGTGAGAGGGGCAGAGAGAGAGAAATAAAGGGGGGGGGGAATGAATGAATGAATGAATGAATGAATGAATGAATGAATGAATGAATGAATGAATAAATAAAGAAAGAAAGAAAGGATGGGGTAAGAAGGGGAGGAGGAGCATTAACAGAAGTCAGAGAACTCAATGTTCATGCCATTAGGTTGGAGGTTACCCACATGGAATATAAGGTGTTGTTCCTCCAACCTGAGTGTGGCTGCATCTTGACAGTAGAGGAGGCCATAGATAGACATATCAGAATGGGAATGCGATGTGGAATTAAAATGTGTAGCCACTGGGAGATCATGCTTTCTCTGGTGGACAGAGTGTTGGTGTTCAGCGAAACGGTCTCCCAGTCTGCGTCGGGTCTCACCAATGTATAGAAGGTTGCACCGGGAGCACTGGATGCGGTATATCACATGAGCCGACTCACAGGTGAAGTGTCGCCTCACCTGGAAGGACTGTCTGGGGCCCTGAATAGTGGTGAGGGAGGAAGTGTAAGGGCAAGTGTAGCACTTGTTCCGCTTACAAGGATATGTGCCAGGAGGAAGATCGGTGTGAAGGGATGGGGGGGGGGGGGGAACAAATGGACAAGGGAGTTGCATAGGGAGTGATCCCTGCAGAAAGCAAAAAGGGGTGTTGGAAAAGATGTACTTGGTAGTGGGATCCCGTTGGAGGTGGCGGAAGTTATGGAGGATTATATGTTGGTCCCAGAGGCTGGTGGGGTGGTAGATGATGTCAAAGGGAACCCTATCCCAAGTGGGGTGGCAGGCGGATGGGGTGAGAGCATATGTGCATGAAATGGGAGAGATGCGTTTGAGAGCAGAGTTGTGGTGGAGGAAGGGAAGCCCCTTTCTTTAAAAAAGGAAGACATCTCCTTTGTCCTGGAATGAAAAACCTCATCCTGAGAGCAGATGCGGTGGAGATGGAGGAAGTGCGAGAAGGGGATGGCACTTTTGCAGGAGACAGGGTGGGAAGAGGAATAGTCCAGCTAACTGTGAGAGTCAGTAGGATTATAGTAGATATCAGTAAATAAGCTGTCTCCAGAGATGGAGACAGAAAGATCAAGAAAGGGGAGGGAGGTGTCAGAAATGGACCAGGTAAATTTGAGGACAGGGTGACAGTTGAAGGGAAAGTTAATGAAGTCAACGAGCTCAGCATGCATGCAGGAGGCAGCGCCAATGCAGTCGTCGATGTAGTGAAGGAAAAGAGGGGGACGGATACCTGTATAGGCTTGGAACATGGACTGTTCCAAAAAGCCAACAAAAAGGCAGGTATAGCTGGGACCCATATGGGTGCCCATGGCTACTCCCTTGGTTTGGAGGAAGTCGGAGGAGCCAAAGGAGAAATTATTGAGAGTAAGGACTAATTCCGCTAGACTAGTGGTCGCCAACCCGTCGATTGCGATCGACTATTCAATCTTTAAGACTTTCCCAGTAAATCCCGAAAAAAAAAGAAAAGTAAATACACAAATACTGTTGAGAGATTGTTTCTGGGTTGCGGGGTTTTAGTGCTGTTCTTTTGCCCAATGCGCATTGTGAGTAGCAACCCCGCCACGCACTACACAGTGTACTTCAGTGGTCCCCAACCACCGAAGGAAGGCCGAAGGCCGCGAGGAAACGATATGATTTGTCGATATGAAACAATATGAGTCAGCTGCACCTTTCCTCATTCCCTGTCACACCCACTGTTGAACTTTAATGCATGCGAGGTCATTGGTGGCTTAAATTAAGTGACACCCTCATGCCAGGGATCACTGGTTGGCCTCGTGTGGCCAGTAAGAAGTGCCATTGCTACTGGCCTGGAGTGTGGACAGATGGTCGCTGCCTCTAAACCTGTTTAGCACACCGAATGTTCGTGGGGAACCCGGTGCTAAAATATTCGCGGTTGACCTAATTCGGGCTCAGGGTTTTGTAAATATCAGAGCAGCTACCTCGCTTCGATATACTGAAAGTCATCCCTCGAGCAAAACTTTTGTCAGCTGATTGATCCTACCGACCTACAAGGGGGCGGACACACACGCCCTGTCGCACTCCTCGCTCAGTCGGTCGCTCGCTCCATACTGCGACCGTTGCAGCCCCAGTACGGGGACCTCAGGCCCTGACCTTGTCCTCTCACCCGACCCACGACCAGCCGCACCTGGCCAAGGCGTCTGGTGGCGGGCGGGCGGGAGGCTGGAGTTCAGGCCTGGACGCAGTCTAATGAGGCAATGAAGCCCTCAAAACTGCTTCAGCACCTTGATTCCAAGCACCATGCACTTAAAGACAAACCCGTTGAGTTTTTTGAGCGGAAAAAACATGAGCAAGTGGGACAGAAGTGCTGATAGCCATGAAAACTAAATTGCGGAACAGACTGGACATCAGGAAACTCCTTCAAGTATCACTGTATTCCGGTTGTGTTTAACACTTCCCCCCCACCCCATCGGCCGGTCTGCAAGAATATTGTCAATATTAAACCGGTACGCGGTGCACAAAAAGGGTGGTGACCCCTGGTGTATGTACATTATTTCTACTTCCGGGTTGTGGGGTTTTACTTCCTGTTTTTTTCTACCTGGTGCGCATGCGTGTGACTAATCGATTTAGTAGGTTGATCTTGCCTTTCACTAAGGCTGAGGTAGGGGATCTTGGGCTTAAAAAGGATGGTAACCATTACACTAGATGGAGGAGAGTGGTGGTAGAGAGGAACTGGTTTGGTCTGGATTCCAAAAAGAAGTGGAGAGGTTGGAGGTATATAGGGACTGGACGTCCATGGAGAAAATATGGCGGTGGGGGCCAGGGAGCTTAAAATTATTGAAAAAGTTCAAAGCATGATAAGTGTCACGAACATAGGTGAGAAGGGATTGAACAAGGGGGATAAAACAATGTCAAGGTATGCAGAAATGAGTTTGGTGGGGCAGGAGCAAGCTGAGACAATGGGTCTACCTGAACAGGCAGGTTTGTGGATCTTGGGTAGGAGGTAGAAACGGGAAGTGCGGGGTATGGGAACTATGAGTTTGGTGGCAGTGGATGAGAGATCCCCAGAACTGAAAATTTTGGTGATGGTGTGGGAGACAGTGGCCTGGTGCTCCTTAGTGGGGTCATAATTGTTGGGTAAATAAGAGGAGGTATCAGTGAGGTATCGCTGTGCCTCAGCAAGGTAGAGGTCAGTACACCAGACTACAACAGCGCCCCCCTTATTATCGGGTGTTATAGTAAGGTTGGGATTACAGCGAAGGGAGTGGAGAGCAGAGCGTTTGGAAGGAGTGTGGTTGGAATTGGAACAAGGTGTGGTGAAGTCGAGACGGTTGATGTCCCGTTGGCAGTTAGCAATAAAGAGATCCAGAGCAGGCAGAAGACTAGAGCGGGGTGTCCATGAACAGGAAGAGGGTTGAAGACGTTGGAAGAGGTCATTGATGGGGATGGGAATGTCCTTGCCAAAGAAGTAGACTCGAAGGCGGAGCCGGTTGAAGAAGAGTTCAGTGTCATTTCTTTGCAGAACTCGCTGAGACGTGGGCGCAGGGGGACAAAGGTGAGTCCCTTACTGAGGACAGAGCACTCTGCCTCAGAGAGTTGAAGGTTGGAGGGGATGGTAAAGACCTGGCACGGATGAGTGCTGGGATCAGAGGGGGGAGGGAGGCTGGTAGTATCAGTGGAGAGGGGACGGTTGGAGTGAGAGGAAGATGGAGCCTCTGAGGGTCCAGGAGTTGACAATGAGATCTGAAGGAATCGGGGTTGCAGAGTGGTGGTGGGGGAAGGGAGAACGGGAGTCACAATCGCAGCACGTGAAGACCCGGCCTGGAGTTCACGGCTGGAGTCTCAGTTGGAGGCTGCACAATCGCTTTGAAGGTGTCCTTGGTCATTGGAACCTGCATTGATGGTGATGATGGTGTCGTCTCTGGTTCATTTAAAACCTCCTAGCTGCCACTGTTATGTTTTGTACTTTCCAAAACATTAAACCAATTGCAAGGAAAATGAGGGATCTGGGAATAACTTGTGTACTTCTTTTTTACTTAAGCGAGGCAACGCGTATGACATGATAGCATCATAACATGCAATTCACGTATTTTTACATATAACCTGAAATTAATTGTTGATATAAAATATTTACAAGATATTTACACCATATTTACTCAAATATTTCTGATATATTAATATACAGCAGATAGGCTGAAACTTCAGTTTCTTTTCCAGGATAGAAATGTCAAATATTAGAGGACATGGATTGAAGGTGAGAGGGTTAAAGTTTAAAGGAGATATATGGGACAAGGGTATTTTTACAGAGAGTGGTAGGTGACTGGAATAAGCTGCCAGATGTAGTGGAGGAAGCAGATATGAGTCATATTTGAAAGACTTTTAGGTAGACAACAATTTGCAAAGAGTGGAGGGATATGTATCCTGTTTAAACAGAAGAGATTTAATATTATTTGGCATCACGTTCAGTGCAGATTTTTGTGATAAAGGACCTGTTTCAGTCCAATGTTTGAATATTTCAAAGACAACTAGGTTAATCAGATAATCATGTAACATTGCCATAATTTATCACATCCTAGATTCCTTCATTACCACTTGAAAGAATTGCCATTACTATCAGCACTACAGCCCAAATTGAGATACTGGTTCAATTGTAGTTAGACTAGTGCAGAGTAGCAGGTAATGTGGATAGTACGAACAGTAAAACATTTCTGGCCTGAGTTTCAGGAAATTTCATCAGATGCTGATTGTTGACAAGGAAACCTTGAATTGTCAATCTTGGATCAAGTTTGAAAGATACATAAATTCTCCATCATAATGAATGCAAGGTGTGAGGTGCACAGAGTGGAGAAAGAAGAATGAATGTTCTCTAGGTGGGGTCTTAAAATTCCATCAGCAGGAGTGAACCAACAGCAACACATCGCAGTTGACAGAGCCCTTAATGACATAGTTATCAGATGAAGTGTGAGAAACCCACATGGAATAAAATTTTAACTCTCCTCAGTGTGGCCAAACAACAAATGCATTTCTTCCAGAGAGTAAATAGGAAGAGTATTCACTGTGCAGTCATGTTTTCAAAATCCACAATTTACATCAAGGATTCCCTCTACTACATTCTATGGCAGCACCAATATACCAAAGCAAATACTTTCAATATAGATTTTGCATCTCAAAAATAGCATTTGAATGATTGGGGATCAGCAGCAGCTAAACTTCAGATATCTTCACCACAATTTGTAACCTTGTTCTGACATATCCTCACTCCATCATTCCAATCAAACAAAGCGGCTGACCCTGATTCAATGTGAAATATAGAAGAGTATATGAGCGGAACTTGTCAAATCTAAAAATTGCCTGGAAATCTCATGTTACCACATTGTGTGCATCGAGCAATTGAGCAGCATAAAGTTGTCTGAACCAATAGGTCTGAACAAAGGCTTAAGTCCCTTAAAGGCAAGGATGATAAATTTAATAGGGGGATATGCAAACAACAGATTTGTTAAAACAATTATGTTTTTGCCAGTTGTTGCTGTGAACACAAAAAACATCACAATTCAAGAATACAAAACAAGGAATGCTGGAAGAACACAACGGTTCAAAAAGCACCTGTGGAGGCAAAAGGTGTATGTTGACATCTTGCACTGAGAACACATATCATGAATGAGAAAGAACAGGAACTATTAGCAGTGTACAGCAGTATGAAGGAAGATGGGACAGAGGTTGGTGCTGATTGGTGGAGATGGATAGAGGGTTAGATAATGGACAGATGGAACCAAGAGGGAGAGGGGGAATCATGTGGATAAAGGGAGAGGAAACCTAGCGCAGTGGCTATCACAATGCTATTACGGCTCGAGATATTGGAGTTCAGAGTTCGATTCCAATGTTAACTGCAAGGAATCTCGATGTCCTCCCCGTGGTGTTCAAGATACATTTATTATCAAAGTATGTATGTAGTAGACAACTCTAAGATTTGTCTTCTAGAGACAGCCATGAAACAAAGGAAATCATGGAGCTGTTCAAAGAATAATATCATCACCCCAAGACATAAAAACATTGCGCAATTAGTAACAAGTTCATCAACTGCCCCCATGCTCAAAGAAGCAATTTGTGCAAGTGGCACCAATAGCATCAACAACCCCCCATGTGCAAAAAAAACACATCACGTAGATAGTAACAAGAATATCAACCCCCTACGCTGAAAAATAAATTTATGCAAATGGCACAGCAATCATTACTCCCGACCTCCCACCTCCACCTCTCCAATGTGCAAAATAAATACATAAATCAATAGAATGCAGAACTGGGCTGAGAACTGGAAGATGGAGTTCAACCCAGATAAGTGTGAAGTGGTTCATTTTGTCAGGCCAAATTTGAGGACAGAATGTAAGATTAATGGTAAAACTTTTGGCAGTATGGAGGATCAGCAAGATTGTGGGGTTCATGTCCATAGTATACTCACAGTTGCTGCACAGCTTGGCAGTGTTGTTAAGAAGGTGTATGGTGTGTTGGCCTTCATTAAACTTGGAATGGAGTTCAAACACCATGAGCTAATGCTACAGCTATATATAATCTTATCTTGACCCCACTGGAGTACTGTGTTCAGTTCTGGTCACATTATTACAGGAAGGATAGGAATGCTATAGAGAGTGCACAGAGGAGAGCTACAAGGATGTTGCCTGGACTGGGTGCATGCATTATAGGAATAGGTTGAGGTGACCTGATAGTTGTGTAGAAGATGATGAGAGGCATTGATCGTGTGGATAACCAGAGGCTTTTTTCCTAGGCTGAAGAAGGTAACATGAGGTCTCATTGTTGTAAGGTACTTGGAAGTAGGTAAAGGGGAGTGTCAGAGGGAAGTTTTTCACACAGGGAGTGGTGAGAGTGTGGAATGCACTGCCAGTGAAGTTGGTAGAGGCAGATATGATAGGTTGTTTTAAAAGAATTTTAGATAGAATCATGGAGCTTAGAAAAATAAAGGACTATGTGGCAGGAAAATTCTAGGCATCTTCATAAGCACCAACACTGTGGGGCAAAGGGTTTGTAATGTGCTGTAGATTTTCTATGTTCTGTGTCCTAAATTGGGTAAATGCAAAAACATGGAATATAAAGCATAAAGCTGAGAAAGCTGGATTGATCTGCAGAACAATCCATAAATTACCAACCCAGAACTGCAGTACAAGTCTCCAAGAACATCAAGGAGAGAGAGCATTGGAATGCTGGGGCCTTCTCTCAGTAGCAGAGAGCAAGGGACTATTACATCCACATACCTTCTGTAGCGAGTGAGAAGCTGGTAGATGGCACTGAACACTTCCTCTCCTTCAGGGTGATCCAGTTTCCACCCCAAGTTTGAAGGCATACAGTTTCTAATCAATAAGCTCCAAATCCTGGGCGTCTGTACCTCTCCCGGTATTCTTTATTGCCAGCAAGGCAGTGTATATCAGAAATCACTGTGGCCTAAGCCCCCTTTGTTCCAAAAATGGACAAAAATTACTAAAGGACAATGATGACATCAATTCTTGATGGAAGGAACACTTTCAGGGGTGACTTAATGATAACACCACTGTTGACATTGAATTCATCAACCAGAACCCACAGCAACTCATGAAGGAAGACATGAGCAAGCCTTGTAATATCAAAGAGCTGCAGATGGCTTGCAAGAAACTGAGGAACAACAAGGCTACTGGGCCCAAAGGAATTCCAGTAGAAATCCTCAAGGAACGTGCCTCAGAACTTTGAAATCATATTCATGACCAGCTTTTCAAGATCCGGGACCAGGAGAAGATTTCAGCTTAACTCAGGGACGTCCCGATTGTCACACTCTTCAAAAAGGGTGACAAAGATGTTTGCAGAAATTACAGAGACATCTCCTCCTCTCGACAGCAGCAAAGGTACTCACCTGAATTTTGTGTGACTAGTTTTCACCTCTGGCAGAAGAATTGAATTAAATTGACTTTATTTCATCCGTCACGTACACAAAGAGTAAAAATCTTTACATTATGCCTCTGTCTAAATATGCAATGTGTAATCATAGTAATTTATAATAATTTATAATAAATAGAGCAGTGAAAATAATATAGAAATACACTCAAATCAGTGTGAATTAATCAATCTGATGGCCTGATGGAAGTAGCTGCCCTGGAGCCTATTGGTGCTGGCTTTAATGATGTGGTTCCACATTCCGGATTTGGCAGCAGCTGGAATAGATTGTGGCTGTGGTGAATTGGGTCCTCAATGATCCTTCTCGCCGTTTTTCCAGGCGTGTCTTTATAAATGTTCTGAGTCATGGGAAGTTCACAACTACAGCTACGCTGGTCAGTCCGCACCGCTCTCTGCAGAATCCTGCGATTAAGGCAGATACCAGCAGTGATGCAGCTAGTCAGGATGCTCTCAATTATGCCCCTATAAAAAGTTCTTAGGTTTTGGAGGCCCATACCAAATTTCCACAAATGTCTGAGATGAAAGAGGGGCTGTTGTGCCTTTTTCCCCGCACAGCTGGTATGTACAGACCACGTGAGGTCCTCGGTGATGTGGATGCCGTGGAACTTAAAGCTGTTCACACTCTCAAACCCAGATCCATTGATGTCAATTGGGGTTATTCTGTCTCTATTCCTATTGTAATCCACAAACAGCTCCTTCATTTTTGTGACATTGAAAGGGAGGTTGTTTACTTGACATCACTGTGTCAGAGAGACGACTTCTTCCCTGTTAGCCACCTCATTATTGTTTGAGATTAGGCCAATCAAAGTAGTGTGGTCGGCAAATTTAATTAGCAGTTTAGAGCTCCGGATGGCGACATAGTCATGAGTATACAGGGAGTAAAGGAGGCAATTTATTACAAAGCCCTGAGGGGCTCCTGTGTTGAGAGTCAGAGGGGTGGAGATGAGGGAGCTCACTCTTGCCACCTGACTGCGATCTGACAGGAAGTCCAGGATCCAGCTGCACAAGGCAGGGTCAAGGCCAAAGTCTCTCAGCTTCTTGTTGAGACCGGGTGGAATTTTGGTGTTGAATGCAGAACTGTAATCTAAGAAGAGTATTCTCACATTAGCATTCTTCTTTTCAAGGTGTGTAAGGACGGTATGCAGAGCAATGGCTATTGTGTCGTCTGTGGATTGGTTGTGTCAGTAGGCAGTTTATAGGGAGTCCAGTTTGCATGGGTGCATACTGCAGATGTTCTCCTTTACCAGCCTCTCAAAGCATTTGCTTATTATTGAGGTCAGTGCGACAGGACGCCAGTCGTTCAGGCATGTTACCTTGGGCTTTTTCGGTAAAGGGACAATGGTGGATAATTTGAAGCAGTAGGACACTCGCCACTGGGTGAGGGAGTGATTAAAAACGTCTGTAAACTCACCTGACAGTTGTGCTGAGCACATCCTGAGATGCCATCCAGTCCCGCAGCCTTCCAGCTTTCCACCCATTGGAAGCATCTGCATACCTCAGCCTCAGAGATGACCAAGCTTCAGGTTATAGCAGTGGCTCTCCTCAGGGCCTCAGAGTTAGCGATATCAAACCGAGCGTAAAAGCAATTGAGCTATTTTTTGAGAGAGACCGCAATGTTGGCTGCACCACTACAATTGGTGCCTGAGTTTAGTAACTCCTGCCTGAGTCTTAGTGTGGCTTCCGTCCAGCCACAGGAACATCTAACATGATATTTACAGCACGTCAATTGCAGGATAAAGCCCAGAAACAAACTCTCCCACTTTATATGGCCTTCATAAACATTACAAAAGCATTTGACTCTGCAAATTGTCCTGTCCTTTGGCAACTACTGTCCAACGTTGGGTGCCTGAAGAAATACCACAAGACCCTGCAGCTCTTTCACAGTGATATGAGTGCAGCAGTCATCAGAAACAAAATAACTTTTCAAGGTGAGACTGGGGGTCAGACAGGGCTGAAACAATGCCCCTAATCTGTTAGCTGTTTTCATTGCAACCCTTATTCACCTCATAGGCTAAAACCTCCTAAGTTGGCTCACAATTCTCTGCAGGACAGATGGAGGGTTCTTTAACCTTAACAGATTTAAGGCAAGGAGAAATGTGTCAACTGCTTCTATCATTGAGACAGCAACACAGGCATAGCTCACTGTGAAGAGGATCTACACTGCATAGTGGATGCCTTTTGCAGAGCATAAAAACTGCAGGGACTTGATCTAAACATCAGGAAAGGCCAAGCCATGCACCAACCTGATCCATATCAAGTTCCTAAACCTCCAACCATCCCTCTGGAGAAGACTGATTATTTCCTATATTTTGGCAGTGTTATTTCTTGAAGTACAAAAAATTGATCTTGAAATAAATCACAAAATAGGCTGTGCGAGTGGAGCTTTTGTCAGGCTAAAAAAAGTGTTTTTCAAGGTTGGGTTATCAAGGTCAACACCAAGCTTCCAATCTCCAAAGCTATAGTCCTTCCCTCCTTGCTATATGGAACAGAGTCATGGAGAACGTTGAGCAGGCATTGAAAATTCCTCAAAATGTGCTATCAAAGATGCCTCTGAAAGATTCTGAGTGATAGCTGGACGAACAGGCGCACTAACTCCAGCATCCTGGAGGAAGCTAACTTTAATTCCATAGCCACAATAGGGACTGAACACCAATTGTGATGGGTTGGACACATCATCTGCATGCCTCACTCCTGCCTCCCTAAACAACTCCTGTTTGGCCAACTCAATGATGTAAAGTGCAATCCTGGTGGGCAGGAAAAATGGTTCAAAGTCAATATCAAGACCCAACTGAGAAAATATCACATCAAACTGAATGGATGAGAGAAATGGGCACAGGATTAGAAAAGTTGGAGTAGGATTATCTATGAGGGGATTGCCCAGCTAAAAATACCTCTACCTTGCTCTCAAACCAAGCAGTTTCAATATAAGGAGAATCTGGGAAAGGCCCAAACAGCTACATCAACCACCACCTCAATGACCTATACATCCAACATCATATATTCTAGGTCCCAGATCGGCTCCCCATTCCCAGCTTCTGTTCCATGTTTCCAGTACAGAGTTTTCTATAGACTGAAAGACCTAGCATACGGCCAATCACCACAACTCCATCCATATAGACAGCTCGAGAATGTGACAGAGTGCCTGCTGTCCCGTTTCCTGTGTTGCAAACCCATAGGTTTCGTTTGCTGTGGACTGTCACTTTGAGGGAGGCACTGAGTGAGGCAGGACTATGATGTCAGTCACAGGCTGCTGCGACCTTAAAACTCATATATATATATATATATATATATAGAGAGAGAGAGAGAGAGATATTGTGGAAGCCAGTAGCTTCAGCTTGTCGTAGCTGGGGCTTTGAACTCTCCTATGCCCACAAAGGTGGGTTGTTTATCAGCACACGATGCACATCGAATATTTATCGCTCACCTTGTATAATCCCCAGGATTGGTTTTTTTTGTGATATGCTGTGGAGACCACTTCTGTGTTAACTGTTGCCTGGGTATGATGTGTGGTAATCACTTGAAGACGATATCCCTGTGATAGGCCACTTTTGTTGATAATTCGTATGTCAATTCGGAACAGCTCGCTGGAGGATCTTCAACAACTGATATTTAGTCTTACCATTGTGGAACCTGTGGAATTTAATGTAATTGTCTTCTCTGTACATTTACCCTGGATTACAAATATCTGTCTCCTATAATTTATTCCGTGGATGAACTGAACTTTTCCTACTTTACCATCTCAAGACTCTAAGCCTTGTCTCCCACCCCCACACCCCCGAGCTCAGTATAGTTTGGTGGTTATATTTACACACATATATATACCTAACACTATTAACTTTTGTTTGTCTTGCTTTAAGTTACTATATTATAAGTAGTTACTAATAAAGTTAGTGGTTTTAACATCAAAACCAAACTCCATGTGTAGTCTATTACTGCTGGTTCATTTCTAAAACATTACAGTTCATAATAAAATTGGAGGCTTGTCCTCAATGTGAACAAAAATTGGAGCTTACTTATTAATTATCGATCTCATTGGCCACTACTCATTTGATTTATTTGTGTGTGGAAATCAGCAGCAATGGATATTAGTATTGAGGCATTTCTGTGAGAGCAAACCCCTGAGGCATTACAAAAGGCAAAAAAGGATGATGTGTTGGCTATTGCTAAGGCACTAAACCTTACTGGGATAAAGCAGGCTATGAAGAAGCCAGAGGTTCAGAGGAAAATATTTGAGCGCTATATATCTTCACAGGTGTTTGATGACGAGGTGTTAAAGAGGTTTCCTGTGAGTAAAGCGGAGATCCCATTATGACTGGAACTATTGAAATTTAATATGTTTAAAGTAGAGGCTAAGGAAAAAGAAAAACAGAGGCAGTTCGATGACAGAGACGCAGACAGATAGAGGGAAGAAGCAGAAATAAAGGGGCTTTGAAGCTGAGGAAGCAGACAAACAAAGGCAGTTTTTGATAGATATGTTAAGGCTTGAGAAAGAAGTTGCTGCCTCCAAGGAGTTGGTTGCACTGTTTACTGACAGTCAGGAAGTTAAACTGGTCCCACCATTTCATGAGACTGAGGTTGATAAATACTTCCAACATTTTGAGAAAGTGGCTCACAGTCAAAAGTGGCCAAAAGAAAGCTTGTCTCTTTTGTTACAGAGTGTAATTAAGGTTAAGGCGCAACAAGCTTACTCTGCCTTATCAATTGGAGAAGCAGTTGATTATGAGACAGTGAAACAGACTGTACTTAAAGCCTATGAGTTGCTTCCAGAAGCCTATAGGCAAAGGTTTAGAAATTTGATGAAATCTGTGTATCAGACTTAGGTGGAATTTGCTTATGAGAAGTTTGTATGCTTTGACGGTTGGTGCACATCGAAAAATATGAATGATGATTTAACAGCTTGAAAGAGTTGATTTTAATTGAAGAATTTAAGAGGTGCATCCCGAATGACATAAGGGCACATTTAATGAAAATGATGCTGCCACATTGCATGAATCTTCTAAATTGGCAGATGAGTTTGCTTTAATCCACAACGTTAAGTTTACCCTGAGTGAATGTTTCCAAAAGAGTAGCATGGATAGTCAGGGTAAACCAGAAATTAAATCTGGGACCAGTGACAAAAGTAAGGATGAAGGGAAGCAAGTGAAGGAGAAATATTCTGGTCATACTTGTTACTATTGTAAGAAAGCTGGACATGTTATGGCTAACTGTTCCATCCTGAAGATGAAGAAATAAAAGGAGACAGTCCCAAATGCTTGTACTCAGTGTTGTGAAATACCTATAAACCCACAGGGGTCTGCACATTTTGATGAAGCCCAGTTAAGGACTGAGAGGTCTGACCGAGTTAGGAAGGGATGTGATCATTTTATGTCAGATGGGTCTGTGTCAGTGAATGAAGGGAGAACCCCTGTACCAGTGTAAATTCTTTGAGATACTGGGGCTTCTCAGTCACTTATATTCGACAGCGTTCTAAAGTTTGGTGATGAGACTGACACTGGTGAAGTAAATCTTATTACAGGCATTGGGGGTGGCATGGTTTCTGTGCCAGTGCACAAGGTAACTTTACATTCAGGGTTGGTTTTGGGACCTGTTAAGATAGGAGTCTGCTCCAGTTTACCGGTGGAAGATGTTACTTTGTTGTTAGGGAATGACCGAGCAGATGGTAAAATTGTTCCTGCAGTGCAGCTGATGATTAAGCCAACCTCTGATGACCCACAGATGGATTCTACCATTTACCCCACAGGCACAGTAACTCAAAGTATGGCTAATAAGTCAGCCAATGCAGATAGTTCTGTGCGGCAAGATTCTGCTACCCATGATAGCCAAAATCGGGATTCAGGTTGTGATGAATTGTCAGGGACTTTTCTGCCTTCATTGTTTCATCAGGATTCAGGTATTAAATCTGATGAGAAAGATTTATCTCTGTCTAGGAAGGAGTTTATAGCAGAACATCACCCGAAACCCCTAGATTGAAACTTTGAAAGAAACAGCTCTCTCAGATGATGAAATTAAGAAAGTGCCAGTAGGGTATTATCTCAAGGATAGAGTGCTAATGAGGAAGAGGAGACCACCAGCTATACTTGCAAGTGAGAAATGGGCAATTGTTCACCAAGTTGTAGTTCCTAAAGTTTTTAGGAACGAGAATTGAAATTTAGTCCATAATATGCCCTTAGGTGGCCATCTAGGTGTGAATAAAACTGTAAACAAGGTTATGAAAGAATTTTACTGGCCTAATTTGAGGAAAGATGTTGTGACCTATTGTAGGACTTGTCACACTTGGCAAGTCGTGGGTAAGCCTCATCAGGTCACCCCAGTGTCCCCACTCCAGCCTATTCCTGCATTCAGTGAACCCTTTTCCATAGTTATTGTGGATTTGTTGGCCCATTGCCAAAGACTAAAGCTGGCCATCATTATTTGCTGATTATCATGTGTACAGCCTCTAGATTTCCAGAAGCCGTACCTTTCAGAAATATCAAGTCTAAAGCTGTGTCGAAGGCTCTCATAAAGTTTTTTTTACTTTATTTGGTTTGCCTAAGGAAATCCAGTCTGATCAAGGAAATAATTTTACATCTGGATTATTCCAGCAGGTAGTCTATGAATTGGGATCCAAGCAGATTACATCATTTGCGTACCATCTGGAATCACAAGGGGCTTTAGTAAGATTCGTTTCTACCCTCAAAACAATGATTAGGACATGCTGTGTTGAATATGAGAAGGATTGTGATGCCCACAAGGCACACTCTGCACAACAAATATGTGACAGTCACCTTGTATAATCCATAGGAGTGGATTTTTTTGGGATATCCTGTGGAGACCACTTATGTGTTAATCCTTTCCTGGGTATGATGTGTGGTAATCACTTGAAGACGATATCCCTGTGACAGGTCACTTTTGGTGATAATTTGTATGTGGATTTGGAACGGCTCGATGGAGGATCTTCGACAACTGATATTTAGTCTTACCATCATGGAACCTGTGGAATTTGATGTAATTGCATTCTCTGCACATTTATGCTGGATTACAAATATCTATAATATATTCCGTGGATAAACTGATCTTTCCCTACTTTTCCATCTCAAGACTCTAAGCCTTGTCCCACCCCAAGTCCCAAAGCTCAATATAGCTTGGTGGTTATATTTACACAGATATATGCACCTAACACTGTTAACTTTTGTTTATCTTTGTTTGAGGTACTATATTATAAATAGTGACTAATACAGATAGTGATTTTAACATCAAAACCAGACTCCATGTGTAGTCTATTGCTGCTGGTTTGTTTCTAAAACGTTACAGTTCGTTACTCCAACCAAATGTTTGTCCGCAGTAGAACCCCAGGGAAACCAACGGATTGCCTACGAGCTGGTTTGCCTTTTTATACTTTGCGACCGTCCTTCATGAATTCTTATTCATCAGTGCCTTTGTTAGTGGATATACTGGCCTCGATTGAAGAGATGATTCATCCCTGTGTCATTTTTCTGAAAACTTACATTGACACTTACCATTATTTTTAGCCATTTCCTACTCCAGTTACTGTTGAAACCACCTTTTAACAACAATATAAGATCTAATGTTCTTTTCAGTTAATATTTGCAATTCTTGAAGATAATAGTTACAATCCCTTCTCCCCAATGGTGAGCTAATTATCTACCATACACTGCAGTATCTTCTCTTACATTTTAGTCTAAATTTATTCCTCCTGAGCCTTCAATGTCCCTTCTTCCAGTCCCTGTCTTGTTCCTCTACTCAAACTCAGGGGTAGCCACCAGCAAGTGTGGGACAGCTCTGGAATCCGTGTCCAGACTTGACCCCTCTTCCTTGGGTGAACCTCTATTTTTTCAAGCAATTATCACAGGGATCGCCAATATACTGTTGAAGAATTTCATCACCAGATTGCCCTATTTTACTGTAAGAGTATTTACACTGTTATCAAACAGAAATAAAGGCACAGAACTCAGTATACAGTTAACTCTTTAATGCGAGATCATGACTCCGCCATTGTCAGGCTACACCTTAAAATTTATTTGGTAACTTTTGGGCAATTGCCGATGGCTAAGCGACGTCGAGAAGCTCTTGTTGGGTATCAGCCAGTTTACAAATGTTCCCGCGTGATACATAAAATTGGTAGTGTACATCTACAGTCAGCTCCTCTATTCGCACAACAGTCTCGGACAAAGGTAAGCTACACCTCACCACTGGCATGATCTATTTCTAGCTCTTGTTAGTGAGTACAAGCAAGGAGGTATCTGTGTCTCATCCTGTCACTCTCATCATCCAAATTTTGAGTAATATTTAGCTAATCAAGCTGGACAACAAAATTAAATTTAACTTTTAATTTTTTTCTCTTAATTTTCTTTCACAACCATTCATGGAAAGTGATCCACAGTCATTAATGAGGATGCGCCCATGGTTATTTGTTTTCCTGGAACATAGGTAGAGACCTCGGAACTCTCCCAGCAACTTTGTGAAAGCTTCATCTCTCTATGATTTAATCAAGGGGCACACCAGGACTGCTCAGGGTATTTCAGATATCTACTGGAAAGTTACATGAAGAAGATAAGAATAGTAAAGGAATTCTCTTGCTCAGAGACATTCAGGCAGTGAACTTCTTAGAGAAGACTGAGATCCAGAGAAAACATTAATGGAGAGAATGTTTGGTGGGATGATGGCAACTAGGATTATTTGTCATTGTTGTTTTGAGGCTTCATTAAAAAAGGAAGCTTTTAAAGGCCTATCACCACCTAACAAGGTTGAAAGATGTGTGATTCCTCAAGTGACCCAAGTATTTCAATGATTACTACTGCAGTTAATTTGACATCACAACATGAGCAGCAACACATCATTGCCAAGACTCCAAATAAACAGACACAAACAAAATATCAAGAGAATTCAGTGCATGTGGAACCATTTGAAATAATCGATTCCAATTGAAAAGCTAATCTGGAGACTGCAGCAACTAGAATTAGTTGCTTGCCATAGAATGATTTTTTCAGTAGTTTTCAGGGGGTAAAATGTGTGACTTTTCAAAATGTCCATCAGTGTCTGAGCTTATTAAATACTTTCTTCTACCATAAAAGTGCTAACAGATATTATCATCGTTTAAGGGGAGTATAGAAGTATGGTGAATTTGGCAAGTTCTGCATGAAATCAGAATACGTTACTGATGCATTTGTCAATGCAATGGAAGAAGTTGGCAGTGATGCCAGAGCAGGTTTGGAATGAAGACTGTTCCACATAGTGAACAAAAATACAGGTTAGCTAGGCACATATGAGTACACATGGTTTTGAGGTTCTTGAGTGTGTTGAAGCTGTTCTCATTCAGACCACCAGAGTGCATTCCATCGCAATACTGAATTGAGCTTGTTGGTGGTGGATAGGACTTGATGAGTTAGAATCTGAGTTACTCACTACAGGATTCAAACCTCTCATCTGCTTTTGTAGATGTGTTCTGCATATGGTCAGACCGATGCGAGAAAATTGCATTTGCATCCAGGTAATTGGAAGATATGAAAATACATGAGATGACATATCCTGAATGCATAAAGTTCATAGAATTACACTACAGAGTAACAGCCTACTTGCACCAACTAGTCCATACCAAACACGACTTTTACCTACATTTCCATTGGGTTCCATTTGCAAGAATTTGGCCCATCACATTCTAAACATTTCCAATCCATTTTCCTGCCAAATTCTCTTTTCAAAGTTGTTACTGTGTAAATTTCAGCCACTTTTTCTGGGTCTGGCTCCTCATTTCACATAGATGCCACGCTGTTTCTGTAAAAAAGTTAATTGTTTGACAACAGGACTCAATCTCTTCCATCTCGATCCCTTCTCATTCATCTCAGATCACTGTAACCCTGCTGGCTTTCGGCACCTCCACAGTTTTCAAGATTATGATCAGTTGTGAAATTTGTTATTCAGCAGTTTGCTAGAGAATGAGGTGGAATAGATCTGTTGTTATAACTCTCCCACCTCCCCCGCATCAACCGTCCAAATGTTATCCCACAATTGATCAGCCCATTGGTTTGGTGTGCAGCTGCTTTTGATTAAACAGTGCAGAATAATGCAGAACTCTCAAATCCCAGGGCTGCACAGGTTCCCCCTTATTTCTATCTAGTTCCTAAAGAAACAGTGGGCCATTCATTGGGAGGATATGTTCAAAAATGCTTAGGTGGCATGTAAGGCTTGTCTATCGGTGCTGATATCTCACAGCTTCAGTGACATGGATTTGATCCTGAGCTTGTCAATGCAATATTTGTATATTCTCACTTTGTGTACTCTAGTTTCCCACTGATGCTCTCCACTTGCTCCAATGTGCAGTTCTGGGACTGTAAATTTTCCTTTAGTGCAATGAGGAAACAAGAGAATCAAAGGGTGCTTGAAGGCATGTGTGCGGGGAATGGAACTGGCTTCATGTTGGGGTTGTTTTATTGCGAGCTTATATGAACCCAATGGGCTGAATAACCTGATAATGAGTTTTGCTAAATAATAATCCTATAGATTTCTTTATAACCATATAACAATTACAGCACAGAAACAGGCTATCTTGGCCATTCTAGCCCATGCCAAATGCTTACTTTCACCTAGTCTCACTGGCCCGCACTCAGCCAATAACCCTCCATTCCTTTCCTGTCCATATACCTATCCAATTTTACTTTAAATGACAATACCGAACCTACCTCTCCCACTTCTACTGGGAGCTCGATCCACACAGCTACCACTCTGAGTAAAGAAATACCCCCTCATGTTACCCTTAAATGTCCCCTCTCAACTCATGTCCTTCTGTTTGAATCTCCTCTACTCTCAATGGAAAAAGCCTATCCATGTCAACTCTATCTATCCCCCTCATAATTTTAAATACCTCTATCAAGTCCCCACTCAACCTTCTACGCGCCAAAGAATAAAGACTTAACTTGTTCAACCTTTCCCTGTAACTTAGGTGCTCAAATCCAGGTAACATTCTAGTAAATTTTCTCTGTACTCTCTCTATTTTGTTGACATCTTTCGGTGACCAGAACTGTACACAATACTCCAAATTCGGCCTTACCAATGCCTTGTACAATTTTAACATTACATCCCAACTCCTAAACTCAATGGCCAGCATACCAAAACATTTCTTCACCACCCTATCTACATGAGATTCCACCTTCAGGGAACTATGCACCATTATTCCCAGATCACTCTATTCTACTGCATTCTTCGATGCCCTACCATTTACTATGTATGTCCTATATGGATTATTCTTACCAAAATGTAGCACCTCACACTTATCAGCATTAAACTCCATCTGCCATCATTCAGCCCACTCTTCTAACTGGCCTAAATCTCTCTGCAAGCTTTGAAAACCTACTTCATTATCCACAACACCACCTACCTTAGTATCATCTGCATACTTACTAATCCAATTTACCATCCCATCATCCAGATCATTAATGTATATGACAAACAACATTGGACCCAGTGCAGATCCCTGAGGCACACCACTAGTCACCGGCCTCCAACCTGACAAACAGTTATCCACCACTACTCGCTGGCATCTCCCATCCAGCCACTGTTGAATCCATTTTACTACTTCAGTATTAATACCTAATGATTGAACCTTCCTAACTAACCTTCCATGCGGAACCTTGTCAAAGTCCTTACTGAAGTCCATATAGACAACATCCACTGCTTTACCCATATCAACTTTCATCATAACCTCTTCAAAAAATTCAATATGATTTGTCAAACATGACCTTCCACGCAAAAAATCCATGCTGACTGTTCCTAATCAGACCCTGTCTATCCAGATAATTATATATACCATCTCTAAGAATACTTTCCATTAATTTACCTGCCACAGACATCAAACTGACAGGCCTATAATTGCTAGGTTTACTCTTAGAACCCTTTTTAAACAATGGAACCACATGAGCAATACACTAATCCTCCAGCACAATCCCCGTTTCTAATGACATTTGAAATATTTCTGTCAGAGCCCCTGCTATTTCTACACTAACTTCCCTCAAGGTCCCAGGGAATATCCTTTCAGGACCCAGAGATTTATCCACTTTTATATTCCTTAAAAGTGCCAGTACTTCCTCCTCTGTAATCGTCAGTTTCCATAGCTTCCCTACTTGTTTCACAATTCAATATCCTTCTCCTTAGTGAATACCAAAGAAATTGTTCAAAATCTCCCCCATCTCTTTCGGCTCCGCACATAGCTGTCCACTCTGATTCTCTAAGGGACCAATTTTATCCCTCACTATCCTTTTGCTATTAATATAACTGTAGAAACCCTTTGGGTTTATTTTCACCTTACTTGCCAAAGCAACCTTGTATCTTCTTTTAGCTTTTCTAATTTCTTTCTTAAGATTCTTCTTACATTCTTTATATTCCTTGAGCACCTCATTTACTCCACGCTGCCTATATTTATTGTAGATATCTCTCTTTTCCCTAACCAAGTTTCCAATATCCTTTGAAAACCATGTCTCAAACTTTTAACCTTACCGTTGAACCTAACAGGAATATAAAGATTCTGTACCCTCAAAATTTCACTTTAAATGACCCCCATTTCTCTATTACATCCTTCCCATAAAACAAATTGTCCTAATCCACTCCTTCTAAATCCTTTCACATCTCCTCAAAGTTAGCCTTTCTCAACCCTGGGTCCAGTCCTATCCTTCTCCATAATTGTATAGAAACTAATGGCATTGTGATGACTGGACCCGAAGTGTTCCCCAACGCATACCTCTGTCACCTGACCTATTTCATTCCCTAACAGAAGAAACAACACTGCCCCTTTTCTAGTCAGTACCTCTATGTATTGTTGTAAAAAACTATCCTGCACACATTTTACAAACTTCAAACCAACCATCCCTTTTACAGTATGGGTTTGCCAGTCTCTGTGTGGAAAATTAAAATCTCCCACAATCACAAACCTGTTGTTACTACAAATATCTGCTATCTCCTTGCAAATTTACTCCTCCAATTCTCGCTCCCCATTAGGTGGTCTATAATACACCTTTATAAGTGTTACTACACCTTTCTCATTCCTCGATTCCACCCAAATAGTCTCCCTAGACGAGCCCTCTAATCTATCCTGCCAGAGCACCACAGTAATATTTTCTCTGACAAGCAACACAACACCTCCCCCTCTGTTCCCTCCGATTCTATCACTCCTGAAACACCGAAATCCAGGAATATTTAGTTGCCAATCACATCCCTCCTGCAACCATGTTTCCCTGATAGCTACAACATCATATTTCCATGTATCAACCCATGCTCTAAGCTCATTCACCTTTCTTACAATGCTCCTAGCATTAAAATAAATGCATTTAAGAAATTCTCCACCTCTTACTCCCTGTTTATCCCTCTCTCTGTTCTTTGTTTAAGTACAAAGAACTTTACTGTCTTCTTTTTCTTCCTTCTCCCATACATCTGTTCCTACACTCTGGTTCCCCTCCCCCCTTGAATCTAGTTTAAATCCACTGGAGCCTCGCTAGCAAACCTTTGTAATATTTGATTTTCATTTTTAGAATCTTTTTATTGGTACATAATCTTCTACAGCTATAAAATGATACAAAACTTCAACAAATTAATATGTATACAATTAATAAAACTGATCGTAATATATAAAAATGTAAAAATATATAAGGAAAAGAAGGATAAAAAAGAATCCCATCTAACTAAGAAAAAAAAAACCCACTGACCACAAAAAAAGGGGGAAACTTCCATTAGGAGCAATACGTCTTACCGTCATCTATATGTAAAGAAAAAGAATCATCAACCACCAATTCAAATTTATATAGAATAAGACTGGAAGGAAACCATATAAAATAATTCAAATTAAATGATAATATTTAGCAAGAGAGCCACATCTTCTCTCAAAATCAAATCGAGGATCAAAAGTTCTACTTCTAATTTTTTCCAACTGAGACATAACATTACTTGAGAAAACCATTCAATTAATGTAGGGATAGAGGTATCTTTCCATTTTAATAAAATAGCCCTTCTTGCCAATAATGTAACAAATGCAATTACACGTTGTTCTGAAGAAGAAATACCCTGAATATGATGCAGAAATATTATAGAACGGTCAGTCTATTAGGTTGTAAATTAATTTTCAGAGCTTTAGTAATTGTAGAAAATAAAGATTTCCAAAACGATTTTAATGAAGAACATGACCAGAACATATGTGACAAAGTAGCTACTTCAGTTTTACACCTATCACAGTAGTTGTCTATACTAGGGAATATTTTAGATAGTTTCTCCTTTGTTAAGTAATAACAGTGAACAGATTTAAACTGAATTAAACAGTGATTGGCACACATAGAAGAATTTACGTTTTTCAAAACTTGCAACCAATCTTCATTAACAAAGGTCATATTATGTTCTCTCTCCCAATCTTGTTTAATCTTTAGTGAGAGGTTCTCTTTTTGTAACAAAAATAAATTATAAATTCTGCTAATGGAACCTCTCACTAAAGGATTCAACTTCAAGATGATATCCAACAAACCAGATTCTTGCAAGTATGGAAATTTAGATAAATATTGTAAAGAGTGTCTAACCTGAAGATATTGCAGAAAATGTGTACCAGCGAACATTTGTTAATTAACTCTTCAAAAGTCATCGACCATCACAAAATAAATCTGTAAAAGAATGTATCCCTTTATTGCTCCATAGGAGAAAGATGGGAATGGTTATTGAAGGTTTAAATAAAAAGTTTCGATATAAAAAATTGGACAACTTAAGTTGTTTAAAATTTAAAAAATTGTGAAACTGAAACCAAATCCTTAAGGACTGTTTAATAACAGGGTAAAGATTTAAATTCAGAATTTTAGAGAGTTGTAAAGGTAATGGAGCTCCTAACATTGAAGTTAAATGAAATTGTTTAACAGCTTTTAATTCCAAATCAACCCATAGTGGTTTTTGGCTCTTGTCGAGCCAATATAGCCAAAAACTTAATTGTCTGATATTAACTGCCCAATAATAGTCTTAAATTAGGAAATGCAAGTCCACCATCTTTTTCAGAATTTTGTAAATGATACTTATTAATTCTTGGTCTCTTATTGTTCCAAATAAAGGAAGAGAGAGTCAGTTTGATCAAAAAAAAAAATTCAGTTCAAAAGATAGGTATATTTTGGAAAAAAATTTAAAAATCTAGGTAAAGTCATCATTTTCATGGTATGGGTGTGACCTATTAAAGAGAGTAAGTGGATTCCATCTAGAAAATAGTTGTTTCATGGAGTTCATTAAAGGAACTATATTAGCTTTATTAAGATCTTGTCAGGAGCGGGGACAGTAATGGACCCAAATGCAGGACGCAGGCACTGAAGTACTGGGGGTAGGACAGGATGGGAATGCCATGGCATGCAAAGGGTAATGCAGGCGGGGCTGGATCCCGGAGGTCAGGTGGGGCAGGGCGGGATCCGAGAGCGCAGGCAGAAAGCGGGATCTAGAGGTAGATGGCTTGGCTGGAGGAGAGCCCCCCCCCCCCACCCCCACCCCCACAGGCCGCATATATACCGGGTAGGGCCGCATCCCAGGCGGAAACACGGAGGCCTGGGCAAGACGCGGACTCCTAGGCAGGTGCGGGGCACAACCCATCCGAAGCGCGGGGTGGGTGGGGGGGGGGGGTGTGGAAGAACGGGGCAGAATACCCCTCCGGGTAGCGGCAGTCCAGCCGGACTTGCCCGACGGAGGCAAAGAGGCAGAACGGGGACTAGGTCCAGGGTGACCAGCTCGACAGCCATTATCCCCAGGTAACTCGGAAGAGGCAGGCAGACAGCGCGAGCAAGGAGAAACATGCGGAACAGCGGGACCAACACATGCGAGAAAGCAGGGGAACAAGACAAACCAGGACGGAACAAATACAGAGCAGGTCGGAACCTGGGCAGGGTTAACAGGATTCGGAACAAACGACCACCTGCCAGGTCTCGGTCCCAAGGCCCGTTATAAACACCTGCAGCTGAATTGGCCACAGGTGTGCCTTCCTAAGCCAGGAGGATCCTAACTGGCTCAAGGGTGACGTGAGAGACAGCTGCAAGACCCGGAACGCGGGCTCCGGACCCCGACAGATCTTTATATATTTTAGTAATTATAATGCCTAAATATTTAGAAGTATTAACAATTCTAAAAGGAATATCATGTCATAAAAAAAGGGTATTTAATGGAAACAATTCACTTTTATTCAAGTTAAGTTTATATCCTGAAAATTTACCTAAATCTTTTAGTGTTTCCAAAAGATTAGGAATTGATTCCTCAGGATTCCAAATAAAAACCAAAAGATCATCTGCATAAAGAGAAATCTTATGTATGGTTCCATTCATAGTGATACCATGAATATTTTTAGCTTCACGTAGTGTTATGGCCAAAGGCTCCAATACAAGATTAAATAATAAAGAGCTTAATGGACATCCCTGTCTCGTACCACGAGAAAGTGAAAAAAGAGGACTTGAAATTATTAGTAATAACCGTGGCAATAGGATTCTTATAAATCATTTGAATCCACCCATTGAAATTATTACCAAAACCAAATTTTTCTAATACTTTAAACAAATATGGCCACTCAACTCTATCAAATGCCTTTTCTGCGTTGAGAGAGATAACACATTGAGGTTGCTTAGATAATGGTGAGTATATAATGTTCATCAATCTCCAAACATTAGAGAAAGAGTCACGGCCTTTAATAAAGCCCGTTTGATCCATAGAGATGATTTTAGTTAAAAGATTTTCCAAGTGGTTAGCCATTATCTTAGAGAGCATTTTTGCATCCACATTTAATAGCGAACTAGGTCCATATGATGAACATTCAACAGGGTCTTTATCTTTCTTAAGGATTAAGGAAATAGATGCTTCATAAAAAGAAAAAGGTAAACTACCCTTCTCAAAGGATTCATGAAATATATCCAAAAGGTACAGAGAAAGTAATCTTCAAATTGTTGTAAAATCCTACCGAATAACCATCAAGTCCAGGAGCTCTACCTGATTGCATTAATAAAATAGCTTTCTGAATTTCATGCTCAGTAATTGGATCATCGGGCATCTGTTGATCATCAAACAGAAATTTGAGGAAATTTAATCTTATGTAAAAAACCCTTCATTTTGGAGGAATCTGCAGGAAATTGAGATCTATAAAGATCAGAATAAAAATCTTGAAAAATATTATTAATGTCTTCATGTTTACTTGCTATATCTCCATTCGTTTTACAAATCTTTAAAATTTGTCTTTTAGCTCTAGCTGCTCTTAATTGAGAAGCTAAGAGCTTATTATTTTTATCCCCAAAAATAAAATTTGACTTTTCAATTTAAGCAAATATCCTTTAATAGTATGTGTTAATAATAAATTATATTGTGATTGTAATTCTACTCTTCTTTTAAATGAAACAACATTTGGAGAGATTGCATTGATGTTATCTAATTCTTTAATTTGTTTAGAGATTTTATTTAATTCCATTCTTGTTTGTTTCTTCAGTTTAGCTATATACGAAATACTCTGACCACGTAAACAGGCTTTTAATGAATTCCAAATTACTAACTTTGAGACATTTCCTGTATTATTAAAAGGGAAAAAAACTCTTTTTTCTGAGTTTCAATAAACTCAACAAATTCTGAACTTTGTAACAAGTGTTCTGGAAAACGCCAAAATGGTCTGGTAGAAGAAACATCTTTCAGTTCAGATATTAGGTTTAAAGGAGCATGATCAGAGATCACAGTTGGATCATACTCACATTTCTGAACATTAAATAAAAGTCGAGGGTCGACTATAAAATAGTCTATTCTCGAATATTTATTATGATCATGTGAGAAAAAAGAGTATTCTCTATCGCTAGGATGCATATGTCTCCAAATTTCAATTAAACCATAATCAATTAAAAAAGGAATTAATAAGTGATGCGGAACAATTAGGGAGTTGATGTTTGGAGATGACTTATCCATTAAAGGATTTAAACAAGTATTATAATCACTACCCATTAATAACATATATTCATTTAAATCAGGTAATAGAGCAAAGGCAACTTTAAAAAATGAGGGATCATCAACATTTGGTCCATAAATATTAACCAAAACCGTTTTCCTATTATAAATTATTCCTTTAACAATCAAAAATCTACCATTAATATCAGCTTTCATATCCTTCTGATTAAAAGGTATATTGGAATCAATAACAATAGAAACACCTCTAATTTTACTCTGAGAGTTTGCATGAAACTGAGGACTTACCAAGATTTAAAAAATCGATTTTTACCACTTAAGCTGGTATGCATCTCTTGAGCAAAGATTATATCTGGTTGGAATCGGTTAATAATTTTAAATGTTTTATTATGCTTAATAGGATGATTCCAACCACGGACATTGCAACTTAAAACATTTAACTGTTTAGATATCGTCATGAGATTTTGTATCTAAAAAGAGTAGTTAGACGCATGTCAGAATAAGGTAGTCGAAAATGGTGGAGATGAACAATAATAATAATAATTTGCGTATGCTCTGTGATTCCATAATGGGGATAAAAAAAGAGAAAAAAACCCACCCAAACTACAAAGCCCGGAAATAAGTCGATATTGATCGAAGCAAGCCTGAAGAAAAGCATAGAAAGCAAATATAAACTCCACCTACCTAAATAAAAAAAGGTGAAAATAGTGATCTCTGTCTCCCTCTACCGAACATAAAAGTCATCACAGTCAACATATTTCTCAATATAATTAAATTGGAAGGAACAGTGGTTTTTTTTGTAAAGCAAAACGACCTTCAATTTTGAAAGTAACCTTCATAATATTAGATAAGGGAAGAAAAACACATCTAAAACAATTCTTGAAATATTTGCACAAAAGAAAACCAATCGCCATCTTTAAATTATCCAATCTATCTTTAAAACGTAAGAAATCCAAATAATTACTTCAAAGATCTTTACAAAAGCATATCTAACAGAAAAAAACGGTTAGTTCATTTAAATGCTGCATAGAAAAAATTCTAGATGGTCCAAAATTATCTACAGTCTTTCAACAGTTCTCCTGCTATGTCTTCTGAGGTTAAAACCATCCAAACCAGTCTTTTTCAGAGATAAAAATACATTTTAAGGTAAAGACTTTCTATAACCATCAAATCTTCCAATTTCATTACTCTTTACGCCGTGTAACAATCAAACCGTTGTAAGTCATTCAAACTTCAGTCTTCAGACTCGTCAGGCAAAGAGTTAATAAAAAGCAATGCTTCGGCTGGGTCATCAAAAATATGAGCCCCAGAATTTTTGACAAGAAGCCTTAATTCGGCTGGATATTGAAGCTATGGAAACAGCATTTTTTGGTAAACCTAGCTCATGGCCGAGGCAAATACAGCACGCTTCTTAACAATTTCACGTGGAAAATCTTCAAAAAAGCGAATTTCCGAACCTTGAAATTGAAACAACCTTTGTTTACTTGCAAGCTTAATAATGCGGTCTTTGTCTCTAAAATGGAGAAAACGCACAGTAATATGTCTGTTTTTACCTTGATCCGGAAGTTTTAAATCACCGGTTCTGTGAGCCATTTCAGTCTCCGGGAGTTGCAAACAAACCTCCGGAAATAAAGACTGAAACACTTTAGCAAAATAATCCAGTGTGTCAGCAGATTCTGCTTTCTCTTTCAATCCAACAATAAGAATATTGTTCCGACACGACCGATCTTCCAGATCGATGATTCGTTGTTGAGCCTTTTCCAAATGAGAAGAAAGGTCAGCTACATTTCAACTAAATTCTTTAAGATCGAGGCTCAGAGAATCAATTTTTTCTTCAAATTTCTCTTATAGCTGAGTTATTTCAGTGCCGATACTGCTGATTTGAGACTCTATCTCTTCACCCAAGGGGGTTCCTCCGAGAACTCATCAGCTTTTTTTAGGCTTTCTGTTGCCTAAAAAGGTCCGGGTTCCTTTTGGTACTTCTTAGAGTAGCCACAGTTATAACTGTTGCTTTACAGATCCGACTAAATAAAGTTGAAATTTCAAAGTTTAAGTCATAAAAGGGAGAGATTAAAGGTGGACAGAAAGAAACTATGTCTTACATGTCCGTGAGCGGAAGGCGGAGTCAATATACGATTACAAGAATTCATTCTATTACCACTTGAATGAATTGTCTTTACTATCAACACTGCAGCCTCAATTGAGATACAGGTTCAATAGTAGAGTCAGCTTAGTGTAGAGAATGGGGTGTGTTTAGTTAGAACGGTCAAATGTTTCAGGCCTTGGTTTCAGGGAATTTCAGGGGATACTGCATGTAGACAAGGAAATGTTAATTGTCAATCTAGGATAGAGTTTCAAAGATAAGTAAATTCTCCATCATAGTGAATGGAAGGTGAAAGTAGCACAGAGTGTAGAAAAAATAAGGAATGTACTCTAGTTGGTGTCTTAAAAGTTGGCGTTCTGTAGCAGCACCAACATACTGAGTCGGATATTTTCAAAATAGTGTTGGCATGTCAAAATTAGCACATGATGCACTGGGAAGCAGCAGCAGTAAAACTTTATATTTCCACCACAATTTGTATCTTGTCATACAGCATATTGTCACTCTACCATTGAAATCAAACAAAGCTGCTGACCTTGATTCAGTGTGAAATATAGATGAGTACATGAGGAGAAGGTATCATGTATAAAAATTGGCTGGAGTGACCGCACTATGTGCATTAATCAATTGAGCTGCCTATAGTTAACTGGCATCCTTAAACCAATAGATCTGAACAAAGGGCTTCTGCCCCTTAAAGACAAGAAAGAGAAAATTAATAGGCGATATGCAAACAACAGACTTGTTAAAACTATGAGGTTTTTGCCAGTTGTCCCTGTGAATACAAAATAAATACTATTCAAGGGTACAAAAAAAGCAATCTTGGAAGAATACAGCAGGTCAAACAGTAACTGTGAAGGCAAAAGGTTTTTGTTCATGTTTTGAGCAAAGAACAATATCATAACTCAGAAGGATCAGGAAATATTACAAGTGTCGTTCCAAGGTTGTCAAGCTGAGGAGTTGTAGGGGGACAAGCTCCCACTACCTGAAAGTGCTCCTCACGGTATGCGCCTCAAATAGCCTCTGACAACCACGTCCAACACCTGGCCTTCTCATGTAGCTTACCCGCCACGCCCGGCGGAATCGTTTCTACTGACAGGAGAAGCAGAAAAGGCTGGTCCTGGTGCCTTAAAACCAGTGCTTCAGGTAGATGGATCTGGTTAGCCTGGGAAAGCAGTCCATCTAAGAGAGGGAAAACTCTGATTTCAAACCTCCGCTACCTTGCGGCCATAACCACTTATGCGAAAGGCTTTGGGAGTAAACCCTGAGGTCAAATCCGGAGCTGGAGTCCCTAAGATAGTATGACATTGCTTTCAACCTCGTTCTGGCAACTCCTGCGATGTCACTGGTGCCAAACTGTATCGGCACTTCCCTTGGACAACATCGGTGGCTGGAGAGGGAAAACTTGCTGCTTGGGCAACTGCTGGTCTTCTATCCAACCTCGCCCAGGCCTGCACCCTGGAGAGACTGAAGCAGGACTTTCCAGGTGCAGATCCATGGTCTCGTGAGACTAACAGATGCCATCCATGTATGCATTGTAGAACTTTGAGTTTTGTCTTACCCAGATAACCATGAAACAAGTAAAACCCTGGAAATTGGTCAATATCACATCCCCTACTCACAAAACATAAACAAATCATGCAAATGGCAACAAGAACATCAACCCCTCCCCATGTGCAAAAATCAAATAATTGAAACCATATCACGAACATCAGCTGTCCTCAAGTGCAAAAACTGCATCATGCAATCCACAACAAGCAGGTCAACCCTCCCTAATAAATATCGAATAAAAACATTGTTCAACGGCAACAAGACCATCAAAGCCCCCAATAACCAAAAAAAAAATCCGTCAAACCGCAATAAGCGCATCAACCACACCCCAGGCACAAAATAGCAAATTCTGCAAACTGCACCTTGAACATGAAACCTCCCCACGTGTACATATAGAAATCAGGCTAGCGAGACAAGAGCATTAACCAACCCCATGCGCAAATGCAAATAGTACAAACATGAACATGAACACGAAACAGCTACGCACATGGAGAAATACCCGAACAAAATCACGTAAAAAGGAACAAGAAAGAACGGGCGAAAACACAGAATATAAAACATAAAACTGAAAGAGTCAAAGTGAACTACAGTCCAATCCATAAATTGCCGACACAGGCCTTCGCTAACATCTTCCGGCAGTATCGAAGTGAAAGTCCACTGGAATGCAAGGGCCTTCCCTCAGGAGGAGTGAGGAAAACACCGTCACATGCAGACGCCTTCCACTGCATCAGCGATCGAGAAGCTGCTGTATGGTGCTGAACATTCGCTCGCCTTCAGGGTGCTCCAGTTTCCTCCAGGTCCAAAGGTCTACAGGTTCTAATCAATAATGTCCAAAATCTGGAACTCCGTACCTCTCTCCGCAGCTGGATTCTTGACTTCCTCACCGGAAGCCCACAATTTGTGCAGATCGGAATTAACATCTCCCCCTCACTGACAATAAACATAGGTTCACCTTGAGGATTAGGGCTTGGCCCACTGATCTACTCTGTCTACACCCATGACTATATGGATAGGCACACCTCAAACGGCATGTATAAATTTGCAGATTACATGGCTATAGTTGGCAGAATTTCAGAGAGTGACGGTAAGGCGTACCCGAGAGAGATAGATCGGCTGGTTGAATGGTGTTGCAGCAACAACTTTGCACTTAGTGTCAGTAAGACCATTGATTGTGGACTTCAGGAAGGGGATGTCAAGGGAAAATACAGGAGTGGTCATTATGGGATCAGAAGTGTGAGCATCTCTGAGAACCTATCATGGACCCATCATATTGATTCAATTATAAAGCAGGCATGACTGCAGTTATATTTCATTGGGAGTTTGAGAAGAATTTGTATGTCACCAAACACACTTGCAAATTTCTACAGATTGACCGTTGAGAGCATTCTGACTGGCTGCATTATTTGGTTTAGAGGGGCCACTGCACAAGATCGGTAAAAGCTGCATAAAGTTGTAAACTCAGCTAGCCTCTTCTTTATCATGCATAAGAACAGCTTCAAAAGGTGATGGCTCAAGAAGTCGGTATCTATTATTAACCCATGCCATCCCGTCCTATCATTGCTACCATCAGGAAGAGGTCAGGAGCCTGAAGACACACAATTAATTTTGAAAGCTTCTTCCACTCCGCCGTCAGGTTTCTGAATGTACGATAAACCGATGAACACTTTCTCAGTATATTCCATTCTTCTCTTTTTGCAGTACCTATTTAATTTATTTTTCTATATGCACCACAGTGTAATTTAGAGCTTTTATGACAATATATTGCAATGAACTGCTGTTAAAAACACAAGCAATTTCACGACCTATGCGGGTGATATTCAACCTAACTGAGAATCTGGTAACCGGTTAGTTGGTCTTTGAAAATTATTAGATTACAGTAAAATCATGGGTTGTTTGGCTGCACGGATCGACAGCTGCAATGGCCTATTCTGCGCTGTATCTTGAACGAAATGCAAATAAATAAACAATGTAGACTGGTCTGTGTGCGTGTGCTCCCGAATCTTTGAATTACAACCCATTAAGTTCTCTGTGGAGAGGAGTAAGGGGGCCCATATAATTTCCCCCCTCTTGGGCTGGGCCCTTTTATGGGCAGCGGCTTCATGCGATATGTACGCTCCCGGGTATTCTGATATAAACCTACTTCCCAGAACGATGAGGAGGGTATTCTTTCATCCTTCCAGGGGCGCAGAGTCAGCAAGCAGACTCCTCCAGATGCATCAAGGAGTCTGATCTATGGCCGACAAATCCATTGCTTTCCGTACCCTACTGGTACAGAGCTGGTGGGACAATGGGATTAAGGGGCCCATTTAAAGATGTTCTGGCAACCAGAGACGAGGTGGATGATTTGGGGGAATTTATTGACATCGCCATTAGAATTGACAACCATAATTCCAAGGTTACCTGAAGACCGGTTCTCAGACTTATCCAGTGCCTACCCTGGTTCATCAATCTGATGTCCAACACAGATCCTCCCAGTCATCTCCGGAAGAACAAATGCCAGCTGGGAAGAACCCGGTTTTCCTCAGCAGAGCAAGAGGGATGTGTGACATAGAGATGTTGCTTATACTGTGGTAAGGCTGTCCACGTCTGAGCTACCTGCCCAGAGATGTCTGGTAAACGTCCAGGACCGCCCAGTGAATATGATAATCTCAAGTCTCTTTCCCGTTTCCTTGAGTCCTACTGTGGTTTTGCCATTCCTATTACCTTGGGGGGAGACATCAACATTCTGTGACAGCCTTGATAATCTCTGGTACGGCGGGAATTTTTCTTTGGACGTATGTCTGTCAGAGATAAATCGAAATTCTTAAGTACGGTACTACCAGCCGATCTCTGATACGGCTGAGTGATGGTTGCCCATTGGAAGCTGGAGAAATCCTTTATCATTCCCTTTCACTAAAGTTGTATATTGAAAGGCATGAGAAGATGATTCATTTCCATGTTATTCATTCTGCAGATGTTCCACTAACCCTTGGTTATCCATGGTTACATCTTCATAATCCTTGGAGTTACAGTTTTCCTACCACAACTCAGAGTTGGTCCACCCTCTGCCAAGATAAGTCCCTTCCTGGAGGTAGCAAGACACCTTCACATGCTTCTGAGATGCTTGCACGAGTTTCTAAGATGCCTCCCGAGTTAACGAGCGATCTGCTGTGAATTGTGTCAAGTCATGAGTCGTGTTGCTCCCTAACGCCGCCAGACTGGATGTGAACTCAGTTGAGTTGCCTGGAGTGCCTTCAAATTATTCAGATTCATTGCTGGTGTTCAGCAAGAGAAGAGGCACTATGCATTCCCATATGATTGTTACAAGTGTGGAGCAAGGGTGGACCCAAATGCAGGACACAAACACATTTTGTAGGGTTAACTAAATAAAATTTATTAATAGTTACAAGGAAAAACCCTGACACAAGGATAGAACAGAGAGAAACCAAGGAGAGAGCAATGCAGTAGCGGGAATAAGCATAATGGACTAGAACTCAGGACCTGGACTTATGCTGGGACTCAGGGTCTGGGCTAGGACTTGGAACTCCGGGACCCGGACTTGGACTAGATACTAGGAACTCAG
Organism: Hemitrygon akajei; assembly: GCF_048418815.1. NCBI lineage: Eukaryota > Metazoa > Chordata > Chondrichthyes > Myliobatiformes > Dasyatidae > Hemitrygon > Hemitrygon akajei. The sequence goes on from NC_133139.1 coordinate 43,926,920, forward strand.
AGCCAGGACTCAGAACACAGACCTCGGAGCCAGGACTCGGAACATGGACCTCGGAACCTGTAACATGGAATTCTGGACCCAGACATAGACATGATACTTGAACCTCGGGACCCTGGACTCGATACTTGAACCTCGCATTTGGCCTTGATACTTGAATCTCGGAGCTTGGCCTTGAACCATGAAACCTGGACTTGGACTTGAATATGAATTCATTTTTCTTCCACAGCCCCTTAAGAAAAATAGTATCAAAAGATTTATTGCTCTGTCAGAGAAACAAGCTTGCTTCACATCTGTCCCAAATAAGCAGCTCCTGATTTTAAACACTATGTTCAAGATGTTCCGATGAGACTAAACAATCTGTCCATAGCCTCCCTGCTGAGACCATCAGGTGCTGATGATCAAATGAATTTCCCTCTCCGTTTTCAAATTTCCAGTGAACACAGGCCTCCCATTCCCTCACAACATGACATATATATCAGAGAACTGAATCCAATAAAAGGGAAGAAAGGAGACAGGAAGCAGGGTTCCTCCTTTCAACTAACAAAGATACTGACAGGGACTATTAGGCATTGGATTAGACAAATTTAGATAAGCATGTGCTTATTCGTAATAATTAGCCATGGATTGGTGCTGGGCGGAACATGCATTACAAATTAACTGCAGCCTTTGGGGAGGTGAGAAAAATGATTAATGATGTTAGAGTTGAAGATGTTTTTTTACATGAATTTTGAAACAGCATTTGACAAGCTTCTCCGGTAGTCTGATTCAGAAAACTAATTCACTTTGTATCCATGATAACTTATTTGACTGGATTTAAAATTGGTTGGCCATAGAAGACAGAGGGTAGTAGTGGATGGGGAATATCCACTTTGGAGCGCCACTGCTAGTGGTGTTCCACAGGAATCAGTTCTGGGAGCTCTGTTGCTTATGATTACAGAAAATGACTTGGATCGGATACAGAGTGGCAGACTCCTAAGCTTGCTGATGGAAAAAGAAATACAGAAATTGTTTTCAGTACCCCAATGTGATCTCACCAGGGCTCCTTTCAATAGAAACACAGAATGCTGTATTCAGAAAGGCTACCTGGACCTGATAACCACCCTGACCAGAAGGACTATAACCCAGGTTTCTGAAAGATGCAATTAAGAAAATTGTTGAGTTGAAGCATTAGTTGTGATCTTTCAAGAATCATTAGATTCCAGAATACTTTCAGAGGAATGGAAAATTGCAAATGTAACTCCACTCTTTAAGAAGGGAAGGATGCAAAGAGCAGGAAAGTACATGCCAGTTAGTCTGACTTCAGTGGCTTGCAAGATATTAGATTTCATTATTAAAATGAGATTTTACAGAACTTGCAGTCTCATGATAACAGAGAGCTAAGTCATTATGGTTTTCTAAAAGAGAAATCATGCCTAAAAGGTCTGTTTGAATTCTTTGAGAAAATAACAGGCAGGATAAACAAAGGAGAGCAAGTGTAAGTTGTTTTAAATTAGATATTCAGAAGCTCTGAGAAGAGGTCAATGTTGGGACCACTACTTTTCATGTTTTATGTCAATGATATAGATGATGAAATTGATAGCTGTATGGCCAAGTTTGTGGATGATACAAAGACAGCTGGAGAGGCATGAAGTGCTGATGAAGTAGGGAGTATGCTGAAGGACTTGGAAAGATTAGGAAAATGGGCATAGAAGTAGCAGATAGAAGACAGTGTAAGGATGTGTAAGGTCATGCATGCTTGTGGACTATTTTCTTAACAGGGAACTAATCCAGAAATCAGAGGTGCAAAGAGACTTGGGAGTCCTAGTGCAGGAATCTATAATGGTTGAGTTACAGGTTGAGTCAGTACTTTTGAAAGTGAATTGAGAAGACTGCAATATAAAGGAAAGATGTAATCCTGAGGCCTTCATAAGGCATTGGGTCAGACTGCATAAGGAGTATTTTGAGCAGTTTTGTCAGGAAATGGAAATGCTGGCATTGGAGACGAGGTTCATGAGAATGATCTCCGGAATGAAATGATTAACATATGAGGAATGATTGATGTATCTGGATCTGTACTCACTGGAGTTTAGAAGAATAGGTTGGATTTCATTGAAAGCTATCAAATAATGAATGGCCTAGTAGAGTAGACACGGAGAGGACATTTCCAATCATGGGAGAATCTAGGACCAGGGACCAGAGCTTCAGAACACAAAGTCTCTCCATTAGAACAGAAATGCGGAGGGATGACTTCAGCCAGAGACTGGTGAATATATGGAATTCATTGCCACTGATAGCTGTGGAGGCTACATTAATGGGTATATTTAAAGATTGATAACTTCTTGATTAGTAAGTGTATCAAAGCTAAGGGGAGAAGGCAGGAGAATGGCGATGAGAAGGGTAATAGATTAATCATGAATAGATGGTATTGAGAAGGAACATTTATCAATCATGGAAGAGCATTCTCTGAGCCAAATGGATTAGTTCTGCTCCTATGCCGCATCATCTTTTGGCGATCTTATAGTGGAAGGAAGGCTATTGATGTAGAAGCAGGATGAATGTGTTGCATGAGGAACTACTGAGTGATATCCTGGAACTAGGATGTTTGATGTCAAACAACCATAACGTCTTACTTTTGGTGAAATATGATTCTTGTTACTGATATATTTTCCTCATGATATTACATATTGATGGAATGTTTGAAAGCAAAAAGAGCACCAATCAGGTTGCTTTACTCGGAACTGAGTTGTGCTGAATGGCCTCATGATGTGTTTTGGTAAATTCTACCATAAGGCCACAGGACATTGGAGCAGAAACAGGCTATTCAGCTTATTATTCCTCTGAACCCCATTCTTCTGACTTCTTCCCATAACATCTTCACTAAATAAGAAACTGTCAACTGCTGTTAAAAAAGGCGTATTTTCCAAGTCATTATCCTAAGAACTTGAAGCCCAGAGCCGTCTGTGGCAATGAGTTCCACAGATCCACTACTGTCTGGCTGAGGAAATTCATCTCTGTTCTAAACAGACTGTCTTGTATTCTGAGATTGCGTCTGACCCTAAATTACCCAATGACAGTGAACAGTGAAGTTTATGCTGTAATATTTGATTAAATACTTCTTTTCAGTATAAGATTATTCCTTGAATATTTCTTTACCTCTGCAGGGAGCACAAAGGTGTCACAAAGAGGGAAGGGCAACTTGGGAACAGGTTGGTGTGAGATTTCTTTATTTGATGGGAATGTTAGAATGGTGGGTCTTACTCATTGCAGTGTGGGGTTTTGGTGAGTGTGTTTTCTCTACCAGAAACCCAGTGCTGCAGTGCCTGTGCTGTGGGATGGTGTGTGTGTGTGTGTGTGTGTGTGTGTGTGTGTGTGTGTGTGTGTGTGTGTGTGTGTGTGTGTGTGTGTGTGTGTGTGTGTGTGTGTGTGTGTGTGTGTGTGTGTGTGTGTGTGTGTTCGTGCGTGCGTATGTGTGTGTGTGTGTGTGAGAGAGAGAGAGTTGTAACACGGGAAGATTAAAAGGGGGAAGAGGACAGCGAGGGGAAGGAGGTGAAGGTTGTGTGAAATGACATAAAGAAGCAATTCCAGCTGTACCAGCATGGCCGGGTTCTCACCTTACCTCTCCTTTATAAGGAATATTGCCTCCCTCCCACCTGCTTTCCTTACTGCACTTCTGTCTCCAGGGCTTTTTCCCTCATCTCACCTTCACTATCAGCTGTTACCCTCTCTCCATCCATCTCTCACTCCTTCTTTCTATCTCTCTCTTTCTCTTACCCACACAATGTTCCTCTCTCTGTCAAAAAATCTTCTGCTTCTCCAATGAAGAACAACAGGAGTGTAGTCATTACTTGAAATCCCCCTCTTTAATCACCGAGTGTTGACCAGCCCTTCATCGAGGTAGCGGGAAGTAGCTGAGTGGAGGTGGGTTCGCAGCCCAGAAGCGAGATGGTGGGGAGGGAGGTGAAGGATTAAAGTAGGGTCAGGGTTCGGGAAATAAATGTAACGGCACTGCCAGAGGAGAAAGGTTGAGGGGTCAGCCTGGGATGCATTGATCGGGTTAGTGTTCGGTTGCAAAGAGAAGGCAGAGAGGTTGAGAGTGCGGCTGAGACGGTAGGGGAAGGGGAATCAGGAAATTGTGAAACAAATGCTTAACTATTCTGTCTCTGAGCTCTTGCACCCCAACGCTGTCGCCCAAGAGATGATTGAGGAACAGCTTTTAAACTTCTGATTTGGCAATTTTCATCCCTTATAATCCAATTATTTCAGACAACCAGACTTTCCAATTTGTTAGTATCGGTGATTTCTACCGGAACCTCACTATCCCAGAACAAAGCTACAACTTACCCCTCTCTCCTCCAAAGCTACTCCAGAACCTGAATATTTGCAGCCATGCTCAGTACATTTCTTTCATTAAACTTCCCAAGACCAACTGTTGGCATCGCAGCCTTACAGTCAACCCACCACACTGTCCTCAGTGGGACTTGTCGTTCTTCTTTGCTAATATTCGGTGTTCAAAGCTGCTGAAGAGAAACTTCAGGAAACCAGGACACGAACCAGAGTAGAGAGACGAATCTCCTTTCTCTTTGATTCTCCCACTCGGTGTCAGAATATGATGAACTCGAAAGATGACAAAATGCACACATGGAAATCATTCCTGCACTGATCATTTTTATTTGTAGTTAGTCACCGTTACCTTCCGTTAGTCTGGAACTGAGGACGAATCACAAAATCATTTATTAATTATTCTAATTAATCCAAACCCCAATGCCAGAGAAAACCATTCACCGCCTGAAATTTCCAGAAGACAAATCACTGTCCACTTTAACCTCTCCGTAGCCTCTCCGTAGGAAACATCAGCCTCAAATCAGGGTACAAAGATTCCAACATCAAAATGGAAACTACAGAGAGCGGAAGAGAAGGGAAGTACAGGGATGAGCGAGTAAGAGTGGTAGAGGTGAAAGATACAAGGCAGTGATCTCCTGTTAATCAGGGAACAAACAAGGCCGAAGCCGCGCTCTGTTTAACAGCTGGAATGTGTGACTGTTGCGGATATTGTCGAGCCTGCTCCTTGTTGAACTGAGCAGGAGTACCTCTTCCCACTGCTCCAGTCTGCGCCTGGCACCGTCAGGTAGCTGCTGAGACTGAAGGTTTTGTCCGCGTTCTGAGTCACCCCTCTGGTTTCCACCTCACTGCTCGTCGGACTGTCGTTCACTGTCCAGCTGACGACAGGGAAGCCCATCGACAATTTACTGACCAGGCAAACTAAGGTGCCCGCTCCTTTAGCAGAGATTTCCTCGGCTGACGGCCCAAGCAGTTTCACTGAAGGGTCCGGGAGCTGCCGATCTGCAAGATAAACGAGAGAAGACGTGTTTTAAATGAACAGAAGACCTCGCGTTATTTCACACTTTAACGGAAGCTCAGGTTAAACATTCCAGTTTCGTAGAATTTGACCAACTATCTCACTGAGGGATGGGGTGGTTGTAGGGGACCAGGGCGAGTTGGAGTTGGAGAGAGGTGTAGGGTCCGAAGAAGGACACTTCATGTTTGTTAACTAGAAATCTTCTCCAACCGGTGAAGCTGTTAGGCTCTGAGTCATTGACGGAATTGAGAGACACACTGGCATCAAAATGCCCTGGAGTAGTTTCATGTGCCCACTCTCTGTGCCATCAGCCCCTTTAGCAATCTCGTTAGAGGTCTCTTAGCCCTATATTGCAGAGCGCGGTGGGGCCGTGTTTATTTTGTTGAGTCAATTTCTTGAACCAAAATAGGACAGGCCCTTATTAATTACTGAGCGCTGTATTTCACGTTCCTCATCTACCCTACCCACCATCAGAAATGGCCCCGCTGCTATCGGCAGAATAAACACAAGCCACAATCTGCCTTCCCCCCACTGGGCGAACGCAGCAAATTCGCGGTGCTGAGCTCCATAGAGCGGGGCAAGGTAGGTCGCTCTGTGATCTGGGGTGATGTCGATGGCTTTTGCTCCCATACACTGTGGTGTTGGGGAGGTTGGATTCCCCGCAGAATGGGATTTCCGATCACAGTCAGTGTATTTGCCTGGATCATTGAACAGCGGACACTGAAAAAGAGTCGCGCAGAGGGGAACACATGGCAGGAAAGAAGGCAAGGACTGGGCAATTCGAGAGCGTCTTTCAATGGATGGGTGCTAGAGGAGAGTTTGTCCGTAAAGACAACCGAAGAGAGAAATGCATCATTAAAAGACGGAAACAATTCACCACACAACACTCTATCGAGTAAAACTGACACTGAACACGAAACATGATTTGATTTTAAAGCAACATTTTCCACTGTAAAATTCGCAGGTAATAATAACGTTATATTTGTTAAATGCCAGTGACCGCATTTATGTCGTGGTTATTCAGGATATAATTACTGTCACTTACCTGCAACAAAGAGCTTGGTCCCTGGGCCGAACACGAAATTATTGATCGATGAAACCCACTTCCCGCAGTAATAGAGAGCAGCGTCACTCATCTCCACATTCTTTACGATCAACAGGTACTCGGTGCCGCCGCTTTCGACAGTCGATGTGAAACGGTCGCTGCTAAACCCAGGGCCGTAGCTTGGGCTACTCCAGGAAGGGTGGTGATAGAGGACCAACTGTGGATCTGTTCCCGGTATCTGCTTGTACCAGTCAACGTACTGATTGTCATTTGTACCGATGTTACAATTCATCGTGGCCGTGGCTCCAGGTGACACCGAGACGGTCGGAGGCTGAGTCAGATCCTGGGATTCTCCAGCTGTGAAAGAACAGGAATCCAACTTTAACAATTGACTCTTTAACGTGACCCCTAAACCCACCCCAGCAAACATAGGCGGTGCAGACTTGCTGCTTGTACTTACAGCCCAGCCATAGTGACAAAGACCAGAAAAAACAGTGTCCGCATTGTGGTTGCCCGTCAGCTTCTCGCTTCCCTTCTGCCCGTCGATCTGTGATGGACTGTGGCCGCCGCTGCCAATGGAACCCAGTTATAGAGCCATTCGTTCTCGGAGGAAATCCATGCAAATCAGGGCGACTCCCACTGACCAGCCAGTGGAAGGATTTGAAGCCCTCCCATTCACCGTCACACGCCACTGGGTTGAGGCGATGACACTAACAGTAACTGACATGTCTGTTCAAAACAACGTGCTGATGAGCAGGTCGTTCTTTGTCTGACATTTCCCATACTCTCTCTTCCTTTCCCTGATTTCATCCCTCGGAACAGAGATGCCTCTCACACCTTCAGCTACAACAGGGCAGAGGTGCAGACTTGCTGTTCCCACATCAGTCATTCAATATTGAGTTCAAACCCACCCTGGCACCCTCTCAGGGCTGCTGCTGTTGGTGCTGGTGTGGTCCATCCCTTGCTCCTCTAGTTTGGTACACACCCGGCCCATCTTCCGGGAAGATTCTGGGAATCAAAGATGGAGCCAGGAAGACGGTGCATAATGAACAGTCCTTGGAAAATCAAGGGAAAATCATACCTGTTGTGTAGTTAATATTCAGTATTATTTGCGTAATCTTTTATTTATTTCAGTACATATATAGTTCAACTGACCATTCTTACTTGCTTAAATAAATAATTACAAGACATGAACTGCATAGGTCAAGAAGTTGCACCTAATAGATGCGCTCTTGGCTTAAAGTAAAACACGAAATTAGACTGATGTTTTGGACTCCCGTGTCTTCCTTTGAATTAGTTTAAAAGTACGAAATGCCGTCCTCACGCTGGACAGCATCTTAATGCCTGGTAGCATCAGAATGTGCATGGCACCTAAGTCCGTGGCTACCAAGTACCCTTTCCAAGGTTCTTTCTGTTTCCGGTGTTGTGAAGAATATGTCTGGCCTGGTTACCGTGTAATTTCCCAGTCAGCTGAACGGTGCCATACTACCTGTCCTTTGTGGAAAAAGTTATTCAGATCAGCATTTTTGACCATAGGCCCACCAGTCAGTGGTCAACACAAAACGGCCTACAGACGCGACAGGAGAAGGACTCAATGTGCACAGTGGGGTTGTTCTCTGAGCAGACTTGTCAGACCATCAAGCAGAACTCCTCATCACCAGACCTCACCACTAGGCACCGAGACCTTGCTTAGCAAGCGGATTAAGGGGCTCTCAAAGTCAGATCCTTCATGTATGCCCGCAACATCACTACCGCTGTGTGTTCTCCGTGGGAGGACTCTTCTTGGGATGAGACAATCACACCCCTCTTTGCGGACTGTGGGGTTGTGAAGGAGGTATGAAGAAAAGTGCTAGGGCCTGCTTCATGGTTCATTCCAAGCAGCATCGAGATGTTGGTGGAGGAATGGTGCCAATAGGCACATTTCAGGCTGCAGGAGTATGTGCTGAGGATGCATTGAAGCTTGGTGCAGCCACCGCAAGGGGTTGGTGGGGAAGGGCCACATCGTGGGATAGGGAGGCGGCTGTTTTGATGACTAAGCTCCTCAATTATTGCAGCAAGAATACGATCCAACGGGACTACATAATTTGAAAAGAACTTAATTTTATTTTCTCAGAAAGACAAGGCATTGCACGGTTTACTCTTGCAAACATTTTTTTATTATGAATAAAGTTTATTTTGTTAAAAATACCTTTGCTATATCATCTGAACTGACTGTGTCCATCTCCAGTGCCACACTATGCCTTCTGCATTGGCCTGCCAACCCAACTCATTGTTTACAGCCACTTACAGGAGGCCTTCACCAAAAACCTTCTCTGGGTACCATTGGATGGACAATAAATATAAACAGAACCAAGAATGTGGAATATCTGAGATTGACCAGAGTACCAGGATCTGGAGCAATGCTCTAGTAGGAAATGCAGAACAGGAGGTAATATCCCAGTGAGTTTATACATGCATTTATCTTCTTTGAATACCCTGGAAAATAATTAAGTCTGTTGAGTAAGTCAGGCAATATGTCATCAAATAGTCTGAAGGGGAATCTCAGTTCTATGGGAATGAACACCTAGATGATTGCAGTCATTCTGTAGCTAAAGTGATTGCATGCAGCGGGGAAACTGGGATATCACCAGACAGACAGAAGAGCATGTGTATGGTTCAGGAGACCCCTGAAGATAACTTGCCCTCTAACTGGATGATATTCAGAATACTGATTGGGGATATTATTCCTCTAGGTACAGAGGCATGGCCAGACAAATGAAATCATTGTGAATGCAGAGGATCAGAAAGAGGAACAAGTCTTCATTTGTAGAGCAGAATATCAAACTGTATGTGAAAGTAATAGGCCTGTTCCCCATGTGCCAATAATGTTGTCAAAATAAACTAAACCAATATGCTTCCACCAGGTCTATGTCACTGCTATATTCCTTTGGATGCTGCAGTTTCCTTCCACATGTCAAAGATGTGCAGTTTGATAGATTAAATAGCTGCTGTAAATTGCCCCATGTATGTGTCGGTGACTGGTACAATCGAAGAGAAGTTGAATAGAATGTTAAGGTAAGAGCATGGAATTGGATTAGTGCAAGGTTAGAGTAAATATACGCTCGATGGCCAGCACTGACAGGTTGGGCTGATGGGCCTGGTTCCATGCCATAGGAATGTCACATATTACATGGTGAATGTAAAGCAGAATATTGCAAACAGCCAGAATTTAAGGAGGTAGTAGGAACATTCGGTAGCAGAAGAAGAATGATGATTAAATCCCCCGCTTCACTTTGTGGGTGTAGTAAATGTTTGTCTGAATAGATTGTGCAGAAGGGTGTCTGAAGACCCATGGGTGATTAGGATCTGTTCATGTGTGTGTGTATTGGAGGGTGAGGTGTGTTGGTGTGGACAGCTCAGGCCAGACAGAGAGGCCAGAGTTGTGACCAGCATTGTGTAAAGCAGATGCAAGGTAAATAGTTCTAAAAAGGAATAAGGTGAGATAAATATCTCCAGAGCAGAAATAAACATTTTTATGGAATGAACAAAATAATGATAAAATACAAGTAGTTTCACACAAGTTTTATGGAATGGGCAAATTCAAGATGTTAATGAAATGAAACTGATGAACTGTGTGTTGATGATATTATGATAACTTACATCTATTCTGTTTTTGTGAGATCTGAAGCAGCGAATGAGGTTAATGTGAGAACCAAATACTCTTTTGGGGATGAGGCAAGAGGAGGTCGACAGGCAAGGGGAGTGCAGTCTGTGAGAATTTGTGCTCTCTCCATTACTGATACAGGACCGCAATGTACACTAGATCCATGGGCTTGAGGATCATCCTTCTCAGTAGAGTGGTAGAGCTACTAGGACTTGATGTTTCAATCCCAATAATAAAGTCGGCACTCTCGATGTTGGCAGTAGGCTTGGAGTGGTGTCGAGGAGGGTAGCTACTTCAACGGGGGCATCAGGTGGGCACCCTCCTTCTTTGACGTTTAGTTGATAAGCCCACAATGTCTCCAGAGGGCTCAACGGTGCTACCTGGCATCCCAGATACACTCCTCTCAGTTCCGTACCCTCCTGTCTTCATCTTGCATGCCAGTTGTTGTCTTTCCTTTTAATCCAAATCCACTTGCTGCTTTCCTCTGCTGCATTTGACAAGGACTTGATTGCTTGTTGGAGTGAGACACCCCTCACCCCCACCTTCTTCAATAAACTGGTTGTAGATGTAGCAACAAATCTCCTGCATCCCACTTCTACAGGGAAAATCTTGGTCTTCCAGCCGTTCTGAGTAGCTTCAGTTTCCAGTTCAGAGTACTTGGTCTTTTTCCTCTCATAAGCTTCTTCAACGCCATCTTCCCATGGTACTGTCAATTCCACAACATATGCCAGCTTGGCTGTTGTGGACCACAGGACTATGTCTGGCAGGAGTGTTGTAGCCATTATGTCTCGGGGAAACACAAGCTTTTTCTCCAAGTCCACATCCATTTTCCAATCCTGAGCAACATGCAGAATGCTTATATCCTTTGATGTTACTTGGTGCTCTGGAGGTTGGCCTGTTAGTACAAATCGAGTAATGTGGATATTTCCTGCCGATGTTTGTGGGAGAGCATTTACGGTGCTTTGCCTCTGTTTCAAGGTTAATGCCAGCTGTCTGAGAACTTGGTTATGCCGTCAAGTATACCACCCCTGGCTGAGGCTCATGGTGCATCCTGTTAAAATGTGCCTTAGTGATCCAGGTGCTTGACAAAGAGAGCAAGTGGGATCTTCTCCCCACCACTGGTTCAGATTTTGAGGTGTTGATAGGAGGTCATAAGTGACTCCGATGACAAAACTTAGCCAAGATCTCTCCATCTCCCAGATGTTAAGCCAATTGAGTTTCCTCTTTTCCAGGCTCTTCCAATTAGTCCATTGGCCCTGCTTGGCCATTGAGATGGTCCTGGCATGTCACTCTCCCTCCTCTGTCTTCTCACCTCCTCCACCATGAGCCGTCTCTTCTGCACTGATGTTGCCTTGTGCCATTGAGGAGCCTTTGGGATGAGCCCGAGACCGGATCTCCCATGTTGGACTTGACCAACCACATCCCTGAAGTGAAGAGCAGACCTAGCACTCTAAGCAGCTTCAGATGGAGTCCGCTTCCTCCCCGTTGCCACACGGGGGGGGGGGGGGCGCTGTTGGAATAACAGTATCTTTAGATTCAGTGAGGGTAATGACCAACCTTGCTTTGGTGCATTTGTATTCTTCCACAAGACTTGTAATTGGTAATTCCAATTTGCCATTCCCGTACAGTCCAACAGGACTTAAGCATCGTGGAAATCCAAGCCACTATTTCACATGTGTGCTGATCATTCTTTTGAGCTTTTCCACCTTGCTGATAGGGATTTCATACATTGTTGAAGGCCACGTGAGTCTTGGGAGTATGCCGAACTAGAAGCACCACAGCTTGAGTTTTCCTGGCATCAAGGTCTTGTTGATGCGAGCTATGTACGTGACGGTATCCTTTTTGAGTTGTTTAAACTGCTCGGTGTCCTTGAGCTTAGCATCATACCATCAACCCAAGCTTTTCACTGGCATTTCTGAAACAGTTGGGACAGGTGTTCCATCAATATGAAATCTTTGATCCGTGAGTTGACCTTTGACAATGGAGATGTTTCTGCACTTGCTGGGCTTGATCTTCATCCTCGCCCATGTGATGTTTTGATGAAGCTTTTGCAGAAGTCTCTTGGTGACAGTTGTTGTCAGTATTGTTACATCAGCCATATAGGCTCGTATCAGTGGTAACCTTTGACCAAACAGAAGTCATTTTCCTCCCGCAACCCATTTTGAGGCTCTGATAATGAGCTCCATTGCCATAGTGAAGGCCAATGGGGAGATGGTGCACCCCGCCATGATGCCTATTTCCAGTGGTTGCCAAACTGTGGTGAAGTCTGATGTTGTGAGACAAACTTGCAGATCCTGGAAGTAGTGTTTTACTAGATTTGTTATTGTTGCAGGCACCTGAAAGAATTCAAAAGCAGTCCACAGCAGGAAATGAGGAACTGATCCATAGGCATTGGCCAGGTCGAGGAACAAGACATGCAGATCCTTTCCTTCTTTCTTAGCTGTCTGGATCTGATGCCATAGGATGCTGGTATGTTCAAGGCATCCGAAGAAGCCTGCTACACCAGCCTTTTGGATTGATGTGTCAATGAAATTGTTTTGTTTCAGATATTTTGTAAGTCTTTGCATCAACACGCTACAAAAGATCTTGCCTTCTATGTTCAGAAGGTTTATTTGGCGAAACTGTTCAATGGTGGATGAATTCTTTTCTTTTGGGATCTGAACTCCCCCTGCTCTTCTCCAGGTTTTGGGGATAACTTGCTTTTCCCACACAACACTCTTGTTTCTCCAGAGGAATCGCAGAACATCCAGGGTGTTCTTGTAAACACAATATGGAACACCGTTAGAGCCTGGCACTGATGCCAATCTTGCCTTCTTCACTGCCTTTTTTACTTCACTCAGCTGATGTTAAATAGATGTTGTGGGGGTGAGATTGGTGGGATGTCAGCCGGGACAAGTATTGGTTCATCTTTTAGCTCATCAGTGTGGGTGGTTCTGAGATATCTTTCAACCTCCTCTTTTGATGTTTTTAGGGATCTGCTTTTCTCTTTTGTGAAAATGCCTTTCATATATTTAAAGGGGTCTTTGTAGAAGACTGTTCTAGCTTTTTCCTTCTTTTTGCATAATTTCCTTAAATTCTTTGCTCTGCGCAACTTCGAGAGCCTCTGTTTAAGGTCCTCTTGAAGGAGGTTGATGCCCTCCCTTTCTTGTGCTGTTGCTTTTTTCCACAACTTCCTCAGGCCTCTTCTTTCTTTAATAAGTCATTGAATTTCCTGGAGATGACGGGATTTGGGGGTAGGAGGCATGTCTTCCTTGCTGACTTGTTCCTTCACTCTGAATTTCTTCTTTCCATAGCTGTAGATCAGGTCGTCCATCTTCTCCAACTTCTTTTCTGCTGATCCCTTGATGCCACTTAAGATCAAGTTCACATCTGCATTGATGGTTTCCTACTCCTTGCTGTTAGACTTCGGCCATTTCACCAACGGTTTACGTCCTTGCATGTTCTCCACTTTACGATGTGCCTGGCTGTGCCTGGCTGCTTGTACCTGAAACCTCTTCCAGATCCCGTAGGGTGCTTGTACTCTGTGGACTGTGAGTTTCTTCCTTCCGCTGAGTTTCATCCAAGTGATTTGACCTTCTTTTTAACAGAATGTGGTCAATGTGGGGCTCTAGATTGGAGATTTTCAAGCATTTCTTCCATCCTTGATGAATTTTAAGACCACAAATTGATGTTACTTTAGTCCAGCCACACCTACAGGTCTGAAGAACATGTCCAGCTGCTGGTTTCTCAAGAGTATTGCACTTTCTTGATTCATTGTTTTGTCCATGCCAAGGTTCATTACCGGGAGGTCAGTCAGAGAGCCTTCTTGCACCTCCACTCTCGCAGACTCTGGGGGTATACTTCTCTTTAAACTTTACATAGCCAAATGAGGGTGGCTCTTGTGCCCTGTCAAGGTGATGGAGCCTGCTGTTATGGGTAGCTAGCCCATAACAGCACCATTGGGGTCTATTTCCTCCTGTCAGCTGTCTCTTCAGCTGTCACACGGTCTTTCCCTTGTCATCAGCTGCACTTTCACAGCAGTCACTGGTTTCTTCCAGAAGATCAGTAGAGCTACTAGGACTTGATGTTTCAATCCCAATGATAAAGTCAGCACTCTCGATGTTGGCAGTAGGCTTGGAGTGGTGACGAGGAGAGTAGCTACTTCATCGGGGTCATCAGGTGGGCACCCTCCTTCAAAACCAAATGCTCCTTTTCAACTAACAGGCAACATGAGTGAATCTGCAGATGCTGGAAATAAATAAATAAAAACACAAAATGCTGGCAAAACTCAGCAGGCCAGACAGCATCTATGGGAGGAGGTAGTGACGACGTTTCGGGCCGAAAATTCTGTGTGTATGTATAAATGCTGGAATCACCTGTTCAAAGCAGGTTAACTACTGAGTTTGGGAAACTTTGATTGAAATGTGCAGTCATGTTGGTTGAAGAGTCTCCTGTTAGTTCTAGGGATTATCTGCACTCCTTCAGAATTGTTGTTGGAGGTAAGATGCAACATAGGAGCAAGACAGTTTGAGGAAAGTGAACAGGAAAGTCTGCAAGTTTGACACTAGCCTTCACAAAGAATGACTCTGTGTTTAAATATGTGTAGAGCAAATGTAAGATAGTATTGAATTTGACTGTGAACCAAATTTGAGAAGTATGTTCTATAGACCCTTCCGATTGTTGGAGTCAGAGAGGATTTGTACAGTGAAGATCATGTCCCCTATTCTGTGGATGAATGAATTTCAGACTGTGATTCAGGGAGTTGCTCTACGGTTTCTGATGAATGTGATTGAGGAGGAATCTGGCATTTACTCCCCATGTGGTGGTGAGTCAGGTGACTGCTCTGTAGTTACCACAGTTGGATTTGTTTCTATTACAATCTATGCCTGTGAACATCTTGAAATATTAAGGAATGAGATTTAATGGTGGTGAAGATTTGCTTGTCAAAACACACAGGGGACATTGATCAGTTGGGTAAGTGGGTGAAGCAATGGCAAACCGTGTTCAATCCAGATAGCTATAATGTTCTTGTTTTTTGCGTTCTTTTCACTTTGTGCCATGTATGATGTGGGCAATCATGGCATGACCATGATTGTTCTTGGCAAATATTTCTCCGGAAGTGGTATGTCATTGCCTTGTTCTAGACAGTGTTCTTCCAAGCTGAGTGACGCCAGCTGTGAGCAAAACTTTTGAGAAATTGTCTGCCTGGAGTCAGTGGTAGCATATCCTGGAATTGTGATATGCACCAGCTGCTCATACTAGCATTCATCAGCCGCTCTTATGGCTTCTCATGGCCATGATCGGGGGGTGGGGGTGTTAGGTAGCGGTTATATCTTGCCCAAGGATGACTTGCAACGCTAACAGAGGGAACAAGTGGCATACATCTCCTTTGTTAGAAAGGTATTTCCACCTTGCCACCAAGGTATTATGTTTTGAGAAATAATACTAGGATAGGACATTCATGGAAAATGTTCAGCTTCTGTTGAGTGTTGTGGAATAGAAAGACCTAGGCGCAAAATTAAATCATGTTCTGAATGTCATCACAGCTATAAACAATTGAAAAGAAGTCACTTGGCACACTGGTCAAATCAGTCAGGCCTCAGGACACTATACTGCTGTTAAAAAGTCATGGTTGAGGCTGTACCTGGAGTATTGTGTACAGTGTTCATTGCCCTGTTTTGGAACAGCCTCATTAAGCTGCAAAGAGAACAAAGATAATCTCTGAGAATGTTGGTAATATCTGAGAGCTATAGGAGGAGGTTGGGTAGGTGAGGACCTTTTCCTTAAAGTGCAGGAGAATGAAGTGTGGACTTACAAAATTATAAAATATGAAGTGTGCGTATAGATAGGGCAAATCCAGAAGGTCCTTTTCCAAATGATGGGGAAGTAAACATTAGAGGGCCTAGGTTGAAAGTCAAAGTGAAGAGAATTAAAAGGGACCTGAGGAGTAATTTCATGCAGAGTGCAGTGCGTATATGGACAGTGCTGTCAGAGGCAGGAATGATAACAACAAGACCTGGCAACGTGTTTCTGCACCTAAAATGGGTACAGGAATAAAATAGAGAGTAGCAGTAATAGGTTATTTATCAGACTGGAGATAGGTGTGAGTGAGTACCTCAGTGATGATTATGAGTATCACACTTTTGCCCATTTCTATTAATGAGTTGCTCTTGGGTTTAGTGGATTCGACCTTCAGATCTGTAGGTGGGATAAAACTGAGAGGCACAATGAAGTCTGAGGGTGACAGCAATAGAAATTAAGGAGGCAGTGGCAGGCTGGTGAAGTGGTGGAACAGGAGACAGAGAGAGACATGGACACAGTGAAAGTAGGAACAGTAATAGGCCATTCAGCTCCTTGGACCTACTATCACATTTGATCAGCTACATCAGAACCTCTTCCCAACCTCTTCAGATTCCTTCATTGATTTGGCACTTAGAAATGTATTCACCTTCTTCTTGGATATTTTTAATGACTAGGAATCCACCTTTTGCTTTTGCCTCTTCAGTGATTGATGATATCTCCCTAGGAATGTTTCTGTCCAGTCCCACTGAAATTTTAGAAATTACTGTGAGAACCTCTCATTCCTCTTTTCTTCGGTGAATATTAGCCTTCAGAACAAATTTTCCTTTCATAGAGAAATACTGAATGTAATAAGGATACAGAATGTACTTTAGTTAGGACCCGCATTGTCCTTCACTGGATTGGACTTGGAGACCCACCACTACAATCTGATTTTGTACTAAATTATGCACTCTGTCACATTGGCTCTGGGTAGTGAGTGAAATTACTTGGGGCTTTGCATCTTAGCTTCCTGAACAGATTCAAGACTTTTTCCTACTTGTCAATGGAGAAAAATACTCAAAATTGTTCTGTTCATCAAAAGCAGCACAAATACAATCCAGCTAATTACTGTATTTTAGTTGATTCTCACTCATCAGCAAAGGTGGAACGTTTCATGGAAAATGGCATTAAAAGTCACTTACACAGCAATAATTTCATAAATGAACCACACATTGATTTTCACAGAAACATTTGGCTTTAGAGTTTCAGACAAGTCAGTATGAGACAGAAGAGCCAATAAATAAAGGGAATTCATATTATAGAATGTGTATAAGGGAATTGTATAGTAGAGCTTTTAAATGCCCCTGTGTGGACTGGGATTGCCTCAGTGTAAGGGGGTTAGATGGGTGAAAGTTGTAAAGCGCATTCATGAGTCTTTTCTGCCATAACTTGTTAGTCTTACTAGGACATATGAAACTAAAAACGAGTCTGATTATAAAACTTTTCCCTCATACAAAGAATATAATTAAACACTTAGGGTATTGTTTCCACAATATGATTGTTTGCATCCAGTGTTTCAATTATAAATTATCATTCCTCACACCATAGAGAGTGATATTTTTGATAGTACTAATACATTAATATTATTTGACTCTAATATTCCAACTATTTATCAATGAACTGCCAAATATTAAGACCTTACATTCCAGTCATTGATAAAATTTAAACAAAACTTTAGGATCCTTGGAATAAAAAGAGGACTATGAAAGCTATCACTATCACAAATCAGCTTAATCAAACTGGACAAAATTATTAATGGAAGAGGTCTATAATGTAACACACTGAAAAAGAATTCCATAGGAAATTTGATGTTATTGAGCTGTGTCAATGTGTGAGAAACAAACCACTTTAATAATCAATTTTATGAATAAAAAAATGCTTCGCCATTTTAAAAAGGAGCTTTGGTGCAGGTCATATCATCTGCTGCTTGGGTATGAAAATAGCAAACATCTGTGGCCCCAGCAGGATACAAGCTGTTATTTTACGGAGAGGGACAGCCCAGAACATTTGCATTTGCATTTTCTATCATATTATCCAAATAACACTGTTTCTGTTTGACCTCATATTATTTTAAGAATTTGTCAAGCTCTTGACCTTTAAAGGGACATTATCTCCAGTGCATTCCCTGAGTTATGGCAGGGAGAAGAAGAATTGCTTCTGAAATTGTGCCATATTGGTTGTCAAAGCAAATTCACCCCACAGATTTATTCACTGAAATCGTTGGGAAGGAAACATTAATGAGGCCTGATGGCTTAACAGTGTGACAGTGAGTTCACCCTCAATACATTGATAAAGTTTGGTTTCTTTTCCATTGAAATCAAAGGAATTTAAATATGAAGAGATTTGTAGAATATGACTTCTGTACACTGCCATCTATTTTACATCCTCTGGGTGATCACTTCTACCAGTATGATCATTGACAGAAGCATCTGCCACCAGTGGACTGGTGAGGCTGAGGTTAAATATGTTTCTCTCTGCTGTTGATCACTCATTGTCTGTGGCAGGCTCAGTCCAGAAGCTCTGTCTTTCAGGACTTGGCCAACCCAATACGTGGTGGTGCAAGCAAATCACCCTTTGTGATGGTCATTAAAGTCCCAGAGAACATTCTGTGTCCGTACTTCTCTCAGTACTTGCTTATCATGGGGGACATTGATTCATCAATGCATGGAGGCCAGGGGATTGTAATCAGGAGGATGCCTCCCTGTCCACGCTTCACCTCATGTGATGAGACTTCCCTGTGTCTCGATTCAGTGCTCAAGACACTATGGGATCCTTTCCCCAGCCAGCACACCAATGTGCCCAGAACACCAGAGAGTTTTTTTCAGACAGGACATAACCAGACTAGTGAGGGTGGAGTTGGCATATTGCCTATACTCTTGTCTATTATTGGAGCCATGCTTTGCACAATGGAAAGTGAAGTACCCAGAACAAGATTATCACTGCAGGATGATGGATTTGCAGATTCTCTTCTGTTTATCATCATTGCAGTAGTTCTTCAGGGCAAAGTCCTCACCCCAACTGCTTCATCACTGACTTTCCTCCCATCATAAAGGCAGATGTGGGATGTTCACTGTCAAATGCTGAAGGTTCAGTTCCACTTGTAACCTTTCAGCTAATGCTGCAGTCCCAGCCTGTATGCCACCCAGATGTTGATTAAATTCAGCCTTGACCTGATAAGTGACAAGTGATATTTGCACTCAAACCAGTCAGTGGAGAGCATTTCATGATTAGATATTATAAGCCCAGAGATATAGGAACTGATTTAGGCTATGTGGGCCATCATATCTGCTCCATCATTTCATTATAGCTGATCCATTTTCCTTCTCAGCTCCTATCTGCTGCCTTCTCCCTTAGCTCTTTATGCCCTGACTAGACAAGAATCTATCACACTCTGTCTTAAATATACCCAATGAGGTTTCCTGCAGAGGCACCTGTGGCAATGAATTCTACGGATTCACCACTCTCGGGCTGTAAGTTCCTCCTCATCTGCATTCTAAATGGATGGTCCTCTATTCTGAGGATGTGTCCTCTAGTCTTAGGTTCCACAATCAAAGGAAACACCTTCTCCACATCCACTCTGTTAAAACTTTTCAATATTCAATAGGTTTCAATGAGGTCACCCTTATTCTTCAGAATTACTGTGAGTACAGGCCCATAGCCATCAAATGCTCTTCATATGACAAGCCTTTCAGACCTGGAATCCTTTTCCTGAAACTCCTTTGAACCCTCTCCAGTATCAGCACATCCTTTCTTAGATAAGGGGCCCAAAACCGCTCACAAAATTCCAAGAGAGGCTGTACAAGTGCTTTATAAAGCCTTAACATTACATCCATGCTTTTATATTTTAGTTGTCTTGAAATGAATGCTAACATCACATTAGCCTTCCTCAATGCCAACTGCTCCTGCAAATTAACCTTTATGGAATCCTGCACAAGGGCTCCCAAGTCCCTTTGTAAATCCGATCATATTTTTGCTCCATTTATAAAGTGGTCTACTCTTTTATTTCTTCAAAGAAAGTGAATGACCACACACTTCATAACCCTGTATTCTGTTTGCTACTTCTTTGCCCATTTCCCTGATCTGTCTTAGTCCTTCTTTAGCCCCTCTACTTCCTCAAAACTACCTATCCCTCCGCTTATCTTGTATTGTCCAGAAGCCTTGTCAAAAAAGGTATCAATTCTGTCACCAAGTCATGACCTTTAATGTAAAAGAAGCAGTTGCAACACAGACCCCTGTGGAACACCACTAGTCACCAGCAGCCAGCCAGAAAAGGCTGCCTTTATTCCCCCGCTTTGCCTCCTGTCAATCAACCACAGTGTTTTGCATGCTACTATAATTCCTGTAATACCATCGGCTCATATCTTGATTAACAGCCTCATGTGCAGCACCTTGTCAAATGTCTTCTGAAAATCCAAGTACACAACATCCACCAATTCTCTTTTGAATATCCAGCTTGTTATATATTCAACTAATTCCAACAGACATGTCAGACACACTTTCTTTTGAGAAAACCATGCTGACAATGGCCTATGTATCCATATTATGATACGATGTGCTGTGTAGATAGTGCAAAGACATGGAGTTGTCAGAAGGCAAGTCACTCTCCACCATGTAAAAGCCTCTGACCTAATGCTGGGTCCAAGCTATTTAACTGGCTGATCCATTTGAGCTTTTGGTCAATGTTAACTCTTATTAGGATTTAACAATGTTAATATTATTGCCTGACACATGAGTTGCAAATATCACCTGTCACTTATCAGTCCTGACTGAATGTGCAGAGGACTAGGTGGCATATCGGTGGGGGCCGAAGTTTTAGTCAAGGGGTTAAAAGTGAAAGTGGCCATTAATTTTCTGTCAGTAGCGATCCCGTTACTGATTTTATGATTGGAGGAAAATGGTTGATCTGAAGACACTGCTGTGAGGAACAGCTGCAGAGACATTCAGGCTTTGGGATGCTTGACTCTTTTGTGTAGATTATGGGTCAACCATTCCTGCCCTTCATTCTGATTCCCATTGTTGTTCTTTTCATTCATGTTCCTTGATGCCACACTCAGTCTAATGTGGCTGTGATACAAGGGCAGTCACTCTCATGCTCTAGTCCAGTTGATGTTGCAATGTCCTCTTCACACACATTTCAGATTGTCTTCTAAATTGTGGAAGTTGAACCATAGAATAATTTTGCAACAACGTGACATGGCTAAACATACAAAATTATGCCAGAAAATGTGCCTGACTCCTCCCTCACCATTCTGGGCATATCCTGTCCCAAATGAAGGATTGACTCTCCAGAGTTGGAGCACATTGTTGTCAAAGCAGTCGGGTAGAGCACTGAATTGAGCATTGAATTCAATCAGATTGCAGTCTCATGTCATTTGGTCAAATATTGACAAGGAGACCTTCTCATGATTGCTGTTATCAGGCTTTCTTCCACTGAGAAATTTGTGCCCTTCCATGTTGATCAACACTTGGAGAAAATACTGAGAGGAGCAAGGACACAGAATTTTTCCTGGGACTTTAATGGCCACCACCAAAGGTGGTTATTTGCACCACAAGAGACTAACCTGACTGAGCCTATGGCAGGGAGTGAATGAACAATAGCATGGAGAATCACATTTGACCTCAATCTCACCAATCCACCTATGACAGATAGCTCTGTCAATGATTTAGAAGTGACCACTGGAGCATCCTTGTGGAGACAAATCCCATTTCTACATCGATGACTCCCTCTATTGTATGATGTTGAAAGGGATGACAGACATGTTGAAGAGAATAAATCCAGAACAGATCTGACAGCTCAGTATTGGACATCTAGAAGGCTTTCTGGACTATCAACATCTGCAGTGTCATCCACCACCATAATCTATAACTACACAGCCTACCATATCCCTAAACCCCCTTCACTGTCAAGCTAAAGCATCTACTCCAGTTGAATGATGAGTACTGTAGGGATTCTGGGAGTAGCATCAGCCAGTCTCATTCCTGATGATGCCTCACCATTGTGAGGAGGCATCACAGGACTACTTGAGTATTAAATATCAAACACAGCATCTGCTGTGCAGATCTGAGAGACCTAATTTCCAATGGATCAGATCAATCCCTTGAGTCCTACCACATTGCACTATGAAGGAGGAGGCTCTGAGAAAATCCCCAGCCTCAACCTTTTCTTTAGCACTCAGCCAAGCGAGTGAGTGCTAACAAAAAGGTTCAAATATTCACAAGCGATCCTCTTGAGATATGCTCTCTAAACTCTGAATGGCTTATATAGGCATTCAAGAAAATCCCTTTGTCAATGTTGAATGTTGTACCTTATTTCAGACCTTTATAACCTATCAATCCATCCCTTTTCTTGAGTGATTTAATTATCAACAACAGGATAGTACATTAAAAGTGCAAAATGCATTATGTTTGTAAGGCCTAGCCTGCTAGGAAAGCATTATTCTGAAAAAGGAAGAGGATATTTAAATTGCTCCAAATTGTTTCCCGAAGTATCAGTTTGGAATTAATGACATTTAGTAAGTGTGAATCTTGCACCAGGATACAGGGACCCTCACATTGTACACTGCATTGACCAGTACTGCAAAAAGTTTGTAACAACCATGTCATTATTTGCTTCAGTAAAGAAAGGAAGAAAACAGATAAGAAAGGATAAAACGTGAGCTTAAGACAGAACAAAAAACAAACCCCTTAATAATTTTATGAAGATTCTTGATGAAAAACAATAAATCATTAACACCCTCAGGCTCTGCAGTGTAATTAATCTTTAACACTCAGGCCAAAGAAAACAGGCAGAGACAATAAGTAGTAGGTCTGACAGAGCTCTCTCCTTCTCTCTCTTTCAAAGAGCTTATTTACATAGTTACATAGTTCCTGACACATAAAAAGTTCTCCAATGTAATTTCTCATTTACTTACACAGAAACTTTCCCCGAGTCCTTTTGAATTTCTTGTGGCAAAATTGGGATTATCTCACATTCCTTGGAGAAAAGAACACCAAACTCTCAGCAGGAATTTTTATTCTGTTTTGTTTTCTCTCTCTCTCTCTGACAATCTACTTCTCAAAAGTTCAGAAAAACTTTGATTTCATATCATTCATATTGTGAAGGGTGAAACGGGAGAGCAGCTTAAAACAAAATTATCCACATTTTTAAGAGACATTAAGATTCAGGTTTTGAACCAAAGGAATGATGGAAGATGTTGATGATGTAAACTAATACATTCAAACATACCCCACATCACCCAGAACAGCAGCAGCCTGAAGATTAAATAGCTTTGACTATAGTGAAATGGTTTGCTGTCGATGAAGGTATACAGACTTATCCCTGTATGGAAAGCAGCGGAAGATTTGACCAAATAAATGAATAACAGGAAGAAAACACATTGGAAGTCAGTTTAACGTGTGTGGGATTGAACTGAAGCCTCATTCTACACGTGCTTTATTTCTCTGTTCTTTTGACAGTAATAGAAATGGAAACAGGCTTAGAAAATGGAATGGGACTGAATTTATCACCGCCAATAGACAATAGACAATAGACAGTAGGTGCAGGAGTAGGCCATTCGGCCCTTCTAGCCAGCACCACCATTCACTGTGATCATGGCTGATCATACACTATCAGTACCCCGTTCCTACCCTCTCCCCATATCCCTTGACCCCGCTATCTATAAGAGCTCTATCTAACTCTCTCTTGAATGCATCCAGAGGCTTGGCCTCCACTGCCTTCTGGTGCAGAACATTCCACATATCCACCACTCTTTGGGTGAAACAGTTTTTCCGCATCTCTGTTCTAAATGGCCTACCCCTTATTTTTAAACTGTGGCCTCTAGTTCTGGACTCACCCATCATTAATAATCTTATATATTTCAATCAGATCCCCTCTCATCCTTCTAAATTCCAGTGTATACAAGCCCAGTCGCTCCAATCTTTCAACATATGACAGTCCCGCCATTCCGGGAATTAACCTTGTGAACCTACGCTGCACTCCCTCAATAGCAAGAATGTCCTTCCTCAAATTTGGAGACCAACACTGCACACAATACTCCAGGTGGGGTCTCACTAGGGCCCTGTACAGCTGCAGAAGGACCTCTTTACTCCTATACTCAATTCCTCTTGTTATAAAGGCCAGCATGCCATTAGCTTTCTTCACTGCCTGTTGTACCTGCATGCTTGCTTTCATTGACTGATGTACAAGAACACCTAGATCTTGTACTTCCCCTTTTCCTAACTTGACTCTATTTAGATAGTAATCTGCCTTCCTGTTCTTGCCACCAAAGTGGATTACCTCACATTTATCCACATTAAACTGCATCTGCCATACATTTATCCACTCACCCAACCTGTCCAAGTCACCCTGCATTCTCATAACATCCTCCTGACATTTCACACTGCCACCCAGCTTTGTGTCATCGGCAAATTTGCTAATGTTACTTTTAATCCCTTCATCTAAATCATTAATGTATACTGTAAACAGCTGCAGTCCCAGCACCGAACCTTGCGGTACCCCACTGGTCACAGCCTGCCATTCCGAAAGGGACCCGTTAATTGCTACTCTTTGTTTCCTGTCAGCCAGCCAATTTTCAATCCATGTCAGTACTCTGCCCCCAATACCATGTGCCCTAATTTTGCCCACTAATCTCCTATGTGGGACGTTATCAAAAGCTTCCTGGAAGTCCAGGTACACTACATCCACTGGCTCTCCCTTGTCCATTTTCATAGTTACATCCTCAAAAAACTCCAGAAGATTAGTCAAGCATGATTTTCCCTTCATAAATCCATGCTGACTCGGACTGATCCTTCTACTGCTATCCAAATG
Organism: Hemitrygon akajei; assembly: GCF_048418815.1. Lineage (NCBI taxonomy): Eukaryota > Metazoa > Chordata > Chondrichthyes > Myliobatiformes > Dasyatidae > Hemitrygon > Hemitrygon akajei. Next base: position 43,951,569 of record NC_133139.1, read on the forward strand.
TGTCGTAATTTCCTCTTTTATAATTGACTCCAGCATCTTTCCCACCATTAACGTCAGGCTAACCGGTCTATAATTCCCTGTTTTCTCTCTCCCTCCTTTCTTGAAAAGTGGGACAACATTAGCCACCCTCCAATCAGCAGGAACTGTTCCTGAATCTATAGAACATTGGAAAATGATTACCAACGCATCCACGATTTCTAGAGCCACCTCTTTAAGTACCCTGGGATGCAGACCATCAGGTCCCGGGGACTTATCAGCCTTCAGACTCAACAGTCTATCCAACACCGTTTCTTGCCTAATATAAATTTCTTTCAGTTCATCCTTTACCCTAGTTCCTTTGGCCACTATTACATCTGGGAGATTGTTTGTGTCTTCCCTAGTGAAGTACCTGTTCAACTCATCTGCCATTTCCTTGTTCCCCATAATAAATTTACCCGTTTCTGTTTTCAATGGCCCAATTTTGGTCTTAACTATTTTTTTGCTATTCACATACCTAAAGAAGCGTTTACTATCCTCCTTTATATTCTTGGCTAGTTTACCTTCGTACCTCATTTTTTCTTGGCGTATTGCCTTTTTTGTTATCTTCTGTTGCTCTTTAAAAGCTTCCCAGTCCTCCGGTTTCCCGCTCATCTTTGCTATGTCATACTTCTTCTCTTTTATTTTTATACTGCCCTTTATTTCCCTCGTCAGCCACGGCCGCCCCTTACTCCCCTTAGGATCTTTCTTCCTCTTTGGAACGAACCGATCCTGCACCTTCTGCATTATTCCCAGAAATACCTGCCATTGTTGTTCCACTGTCTTCCCTGCTAGGGTATTGTTCCATTGTACTTTGGCCAGCTCCTCCCTCGTAGCTCTATAGTTCCCTTTGTTCAACTGTAATACTGACACATCCGATTTTCCCTTCTTCTTCTCAAATTGTAGGTTAAAACATATCATATTATGGTCACTACCTCCTAATGGTTCCTTTACCTCGAGGTCCCTGATCAAATCCAGTTCATTGCACAACACAATATCTAGAATTGCCTTCTCCCTGGTAGGCTCCAGTACAAGCTGTTCTAAGAATCCATCTTGGAGGCATTCCACAAACTCCCTTTCTTAGGGTCCAGTACCATTCTGATTCTCCCAGTCTACCTGCATGTTGAAATCCCCCATGACAACTGTATCATTACCTTTGCGACATGACAATTTTAACTCTTCATTCAACTTACACCCTACATCCAGACTGCTGTTTGGGGGCCTGTAGATAACTCCCATTAGGGTCTTTCTACCCTTAGAATTTCTCAGTTCTATCCATACTGACTCTACATCCCCTGATTCTATGTCCACCCTCACAAGGGACTGAATAGCATTCCTCACCAACAGAGCCACCCCACCCCCTCTGCCAGTCAGTCTGTCCTTTCGATAAGATGTATATCCTTGAATATTCATTTCCCAGGCCCTGTCCGCTTGAAGCCATGTCTCTGTTATTCCCACAACATCGTACTTGCCAATTTCCAACTGAGCTTCAAGCTCATCTACTTTATTCCTTATACTTCGTGCATTCATATATAATACTTTTAATTCATTACTCCCCTGCCCTTTCATATCAATTCCTATTTCACTTGGCCATACTGTATGATCTCTTCTTGAGCTTTCTACTCCATTGATTCTGTTGTCCTTTTTTAACTTTTCTTATTTTCACTTTCCCTTTAACTCCATCCTTATATTTCCAGTTCATCCCCTCCCCTCCACTACTTAGTTTAAACACATCTGTTTAAACACAAATTAAACCAAAATTCAAATTAATATTTCCTTCCATCCAAATTCATTGAATGAAACTGTGGGGTGGCTACTCAGACAACACACATAGCAAAATTTCTGAAACAATTCTCTTTCTGACTGTCACAATTCAGGGAGAGCGACAGTGATGATGTCCCTTTAAACAGCTGGTGCCTGATAGATTCTTATAATAAAAATAGGTAGAACAGAAACTATGATATTTGGGTAATGTTGTAGAAAAAGCAGATGGTAACATTTTGTCTCAGTTCTGGCCAACCCCTCAACTTAAAATAACAGCTCATTTCCTGCTGGGGCTGTAGATGTTTTTTATTCAAATGGTTAAGCCAGGTTAGGTTTAAATCGGTTTGCTAGACCGCATAACGCGAAGGGCTGGGAGGCCAGTTCCGCACTGTCAGTATAAACAAATAAAAATAAATAAACTAGGTAGACAGAAACTAGATAGACAGGGGTATGTGTGTGTGTCTCTGCTGACCAGCATTGGCCTGCAAAGGACAGGCAGTTGGAAGGCATGAGCAGCTTCTCCTTGCATATTCGCAGAAGGACTCTGGTGTCGAGCAATCGCCAAAGTGTCCTGCTATGTGTTCCCAGAACTACCTTGTAGTGCCAATTAATTTGCCAGCCCTAGAGAACTGAAATGGGGTCCCTGAGTCTTGGTGCGGATTATGCAGTCAATGATCTCAGGTCTTTAAATTAAAAACCACAATGTTCTCCTCAGACAGGAGTAAGATAACTTACATAACTTCCCTCTTCTTGGGCAGGGGCCTTTTATGAGCACTGGTTTTATGAGAGGAGGATGCTCCAGTGTATTCTGAAATAATTTTTTTTCCCCAAGAATGATGAAAGGGGGTATTGTTTCATCCTGCCAGGGTCTCAGACTCCTCCAGCTGCATCTTGGGTTGCGATCCATGGCTGACTATTCCAGTGATTACGTATCCTAATGACAGAGAGTAGGTTTTTGTTGTTCTTTTAGCTGGGGATGACATCACCAGCTAAAAGACATCCTTGCAACCAGGGTTTAGTTGAGGATCTGCAGGAATTTATGGACATCAACATAAGAATCTACAACCATATTTCTGAAAGAAGGCCGGAGAGACATGCCGATTTCACCTGGAAGGCCTGTTCTTAGAATTGCCCAATGACTACCTCAGTTTTTCAATCTGATAACGAATGCAGAACCCCACAAACATTTCTGGAAGATCCCATGCAACTTGGAAGAACCTGGGTCTCCCAGCAGAACGAGAAGGACATATGAGGCAGTGGTGTTGCTGATACTGTGGAAAAGCCTGCTTTGAGTCACCTAACATCCAGTGAGGAAAGAGCTGAAACAATGTCAAGCTTTTTTCCCGTTTTGTCAAGTCCCGGAGTGGTCTTCCCATCCCTGTTATCTTGGGGGAGACTCAAGTATTCTGTGAGAGCCTTGGCAGCCTCTGGTTCGGCAATAATTTTATTTGACACCAGACTAGCAGAGGAAATCCAGATTCCTAAGGTATACCCCAACCAACCCACCTCTGCTACAGCCCTGGGTAATATATCGTTGCAAGCTAGACGTATCTATTATCTTGCCATCTCTGTCAGGTTGACTATTGGAAGTCACGAGAAGATGATTCATTTCCATCTTATTCATTGTTAGTGCATTCCCCATATCCTCAGTTATAGTGCCTACAAAAGGTATTCAACCCAACTGGAAGTTTTCACGTTTTATTGTTTTACAACATTGAATCACAGTGAACTGAATTTGGCTTTTTTAACACTGATCAACAGAAAAAAAGACTATTTTGTGTCAAAGTGAAAACAGATCTCTACAAAGTGATCTAGCTCAATTGCAAATATAAAACAAAATAATTGGCTGCAACAAGAGAAAATCTGCAGATGCTAGAAGTCAAAGCAACTCACACAAAATGCTGGAGGAACTAAGCAGGCCAGGCAGTATTTATGGAAAAAAATTACAGTCGATGTTTCAGGCTGAGACCTTTGGCTGGACTGGAGAAAAAAGATCAGGAGCAGATTTAAGAGCTGGAGTGGGTGGGCGGGTGGAAGTGGAGTGAGAAAAATAAGGTGATAGGTGAAAGCATGAGGAGGAGCGATGAAGTCGCTTGTGAAAGAGACACAGGGCAGGAGAAGGTGGAGACTGATAGGAGAGGACAGTAGGCCATGGAAGAAGGAAAATGGGGAGAAGAGCACCAGAGGGAAGTGATAGGCAGGCAAAAAATAAGGTAATAGAGGGAAAAGGGAGTGGAGATTGGGAAGCGGTGGGGTGCAGTCATTCCCAGTAGTTTGAGAAATTGATATTCCTGCCGTCAGGTTGGAAGCTACCAAGATGGAATACAAGGAGTTGTTCCTCCAACCTGAGTGTGGCCTCATTGTGACAGTAGATGAGGCCATGGATTGAAGTATCAAAGTAGGAATTGTAAGTGGAGGTAAAATGGTTGACCAGAGGGAGATCCTGCTTTTTCTGGCGGACTGAGCTTAGGTGCTCCACAAATCAGTCTCTCAATCTACATCAGGTTTCAACAATATACAGGATGCCATACCAGGAATACCAAACTCAGTATATGACCCCCAACATACTCACAGGGGAAGTCTCACCACACTTGGAAAGACTGTTTCGGATTGTGTTTGCATATTGCTTTGCGTGTGTTGCTTAAATGATTGATTTCATAAGAAGTCACCCGCTCCAAGTCAGTATTTTGTAGAACCATCTTGGGAAGCAATTACAGCCTTGTGTCTGTGTGGATAGGTCCTATCAACTTTGCACATTTGGACACCTCAAGTTTTCCCCCTTCTTCATTACATAATTGCTCAAGCTCTGTCAGATCGCATGGGGATCATGAGTGAACAGCTCTTTTCAAGACCTGCCACAAATTCACAATTTGATTGAGGTCTGGACTCTAACTTGGGCACTCCAGGGCATTAACTGTTGTTTTTAAGTCATTCCTTTGTAGCTTTGGCTTAGCCTTACAAGCCAGACAAGGCCTGCGGTGGAGAAGCATCCCCAGAGCATGCTTCAAGTACAGATAGTGTGTTGTTGCTGATGGGCGATGTTTGGCTTATACCAAATATAGTGTTTAGCCCGATGGCCAAAATGTTCAACATAGGTTTTATTAGACCATCAAACCTTCTTCGAGCTGACTTCAGTGTCTTACATGACTTCTGGCAAACTCTAGCCGAGATTTCATGTGAGATTTTTTCAACAGTGGCTTTTTGTTTGCTGCTCTCCTATAAACCTGCATCTGCTGAAGCAACCGGGATGTATGTGCAGTCTCTCCCACCTCAGCCACTGAAGCTTGTAACTTCTCCAGAGTTGTCATGTCTCTCTTGGTAGTCTCCCTCACCAGTCCACTTCTTGCATGGTCACACAGTTTTTGAGGATGGCCTGCTTCAGGCAGATTAACAGCTGTGCCATATTCTTTCTATTTCTTTATGATTGACTTAACTGTACTCCAAGGGATATTCAGTGACTTGGACATTAGCTTGTATCCACTTCCTGACAATACTTTTCAATAACCTTTTTGCGGAGTTGCGTGGAGTGTTGTTTTGTCTTCATGGTGCATGTTTTGCCAGGATACTGACTCACCAGCAGTTGGACCTTCTAGATGCAATTGTATTTTACAACAATCAATTGTAACACCTTGACTATACACAGGTGATGTCCAGTTAACTGATTATGTGACTTCTAAAACCAATTGGCTGCACCACTGATGATTTGGTGTGTCATATTAAATTGGGTGAATACTTACACTATCAAGTATTTTGTGTGTACCATGTTCTAAGGTTTCATTGATAACATAATGGTCTCTGTGTAGCAGAAATGTTTGTTTTAACTAGAGATAATGGGATTTGAAATGCTGTTGTTCTTTCTGTGAGTCTGGAAGAGCGATTTTCACGGTCTTTGGTTGGATAGAGGAGAAGAAGGAAGATGCACGTGGAGAGAGCTGGAAGACCACCAGACGGAGTGGACTGACAGTGAAGTCCGAAGACTGGCGATGCTCAGAAGAGGTTGATGGTTGATGAATGGCCGTATTTGTGGGCTCCAACATGAAGTTTTGATTATTCTCTTAAAATGGGCCCTGGGAGTTGTGGAGTGACAAACTTATCTTTGTGGCAGGATCTCTAAGTTTACCTGTTGGAAGTATTTTAGAAACTGTAAATGGACCTGTCAACAGTAAACGGTGGATAGCCATGACTGAGTTTCTAACATTCGTTAGAAGCATTCCTTGTGTTTCTACCTGGCATTCACAAATTAATAATGACTCTTTCTGAAGAAGAGTCCAGTTTTGCAATAAGCTGTCAATAATAAGTACCGAACTTGGTACACTATGTGATCTGGCTTTCAGGCTTCCCTGCCCTACATGAAACTGTCATAGAAGCAATAAAGGATTTGCCAATTCCAAATGTGGAAAAACTAAATCAGCCGCTGAATCAGAATGTCTGAATGTCACAAAAATGCATTGGAAACGTTGTACTCAAGACTTACAGCAAGATCGGATACAGGAAAGCGAAGACTGGTGGATCTTGGTAACACCTACAACATGAACTGTGTCATTTATGTCCTTATCATGGCTTCTGACTTCAGTCATGCTGTTATGCTACTCAAGGAGAGTGATTCACAGTTATTACAAACTGTAATTATGAAATTTCAATGGTTATTTGCTCTCCCAGAACACAACCAGAGACCTGCCATCTCTCCCATCAGCCTGTTGAAAACTTCATCTCCTCCATTGTTTAATCAATGGGTGTGCCATCCCTGTTCAGAGTAGATAAGAAATCTATGGGAAAGCTACATGAAGAGAAAACTTATAAAGGAATTCTCAAAGGCAGAGACATTCAAGCAGTGAACCTCATATAGAAAATCGAGGTCCAGAGAAAAAAAACATTAACAGAAAGAATGTTTGGTTTTGATCATTTGTCATTGTTGTTGTAATGCTTCCTTCCAAGAAGACGCCTTTACAGATCTACCCCTAGCATTTGCACCACCTAATAAAGTTCTACAAATGTATGATCATTCAAGTGACCCTTATATTTCCATGAGGATACTAATACAGATAATGCTGCATCACTAGCTGACTGCCAAGAATCCAAATAAACAGACACAAATAAAATATAGGAAATGTTCACTCTTGGTAACATTTGAAATAATCTGTTTCCATGGAAAAGGTAAATAGGAGACTGCAGCATCTATAATTAGTTCCTTGTCACAGAATTATTTTGCAGTGGCCTCCCGGGGAAGAGAACAAGTGACTCGGCAAATTGTAGGTCAGTGTATGTCCTCATCAACACCTGAATCTGTCCTTCCAAATTAGGCTCTATGAGCATTTCACTGTGTTCCAACAGAAATGCTATCAGGTGTTAACAGATATGATCATCGTTGAAGGTCAGTATAGAAGTATATGATAACAATGGTGAAATTGACAAATTTTTCATGAAATCAGGATACAATACTGATGCATTGTCAACATCAGGAAATCTGCAGATGCTGGAAATTCAAACAACACACACAAAATGCTGGTGGAACACAGCAGGCCAGGCAGCATCTATAAGGAGAAGCACTATCGACGTTTCAGGCCGAGACCCTTCATCAGGACTAACTGAAAGGAGAGATACTAAGATATTTGAAAGTAGTGGGGGGAGGGGGAAATGCAAAAATGATAGGAGAAGACTGGAGGGGGTGGGATGAAGCTAAGAGCTGGAAAGGTGATTGGCAAAAGAGATACAGAGCAGGAGAAGGGAAAGGATCATGGGACGGGAGGCCTAGGGAGAAAGAAAGGGTGGGGGGGAAGCACTAGAGGGAGATGGAGAACAGGCAAACAACTAAATATGTCAGGGATGGAGTAAGAAGGGGAGGAGGGGCATTAACAGAAGTTAGAGAAGTCAATGTTCATGCCATCAGGTTGGAGGCTAGCCAGCCGGTATATAAGGTGTTGTTCCTCCAACCTGAGTTTGGATTCATTTTGACAGTAGAGGAGGCCATGGTTAGACATATCAGAATGGGAATGGGACGTGGAATTAAGATGTGCGATAGAATGCTGTCCACTGTTTACTGTTGACAGGTCCATTTGCAGTTTCTAAAATACTTCCAACGGGTAAACTTAGAGATCCTGCCACAAAGATAAGTTTGTCACTCCACAACTCCCGGGGCCCATTTTAAGAGACTAATCAAAACTTCATGTTGGAGCTCACAAATACGGCCATTCGTCAACCATCGACCTCTTCCAAGCATCGCCAATCTTCGGACTTCACTGTCAGTCCACTCCGTCTGGTGGTCTTCCAGCTCTCTCCACATGCGTCTTCCTTCTTCTCCTCTATCCAACCAAAGACCGTGAAAATCGCTCTTCCAGACTCACAGAAAGAACAACAGCATTTCAAATCCCATTATCTCTAGTTAAAACAAATTTTGCTGCTACAGAGAAACTATTACATTATCAGTGAAACCTTACAACATGTTACACACAAAATACTTGATAGTGTAAGTATTCACCCAATTTAATATGACACACCAAATCATCAGTGGTGCAGCCAATTGGTTTTAGAAGTCACATAATCAGTTAACTGGACATCACCTGTGTATAGTCAAGGTGTTACAATTGATTGTTGTAAAATACAATTGCATCTAGAAGGTCCAACTGCTGGTGAGTCAGTATCCTGGCAAAACGTGCACCAAGAAGACAAAAGAACACTCCAAGCAACTCCGCAAAAATGTTATTGAAAAGTATTGTCAGGAAGTGGATACGATGTGCGATAGAATAAGATCTCCCATTGGGCACACATTTTAATTCCACGTCCCATTCCCATTCTGATATGTCTATCCATGGCCTCCTCTACTGTCAAAATGAATCCAAACTCAGGTTGGAGGAACAACACCTTATATACCGGCTGGCTAGCCTCCAACCTGATGGCATGAACATTGACTTCTCTAACTTCTGTTAATGCCCCTCCTCCCCTTCTTACCCCATCCCTGACATATTTAGTTGTTTGCCTGTTCTCCATCTCCCTCTAGTGCTTCTCCCTTTCTTTCTCCTGAGGCCTCCTGTCCCATGATCCTTTCCCTTCTCCAGCTCTGTATCACTTTCGCCAATCACCTTTCCAGCTCTTAGCTTCATCCCACCTCCTCCAGTCTTCTCCTATTATTTTGCATTTCCCCCTCCCCCTACTACTTTTAAATCTCTTACTATCTTTCCTTTCAGTTAGTCCTGTTGAAGGGTCTTGGCCCAAAATGTCGACAGTGCTTCTCCTTATAGATGCTGCCTGGCCTGCTGTGTTCCACCAGCAATTTGTGTGTGCTGATGCATTGTCAATGTAATGGAAAAAGTTGGGGATGGATGCCTGAATAGTTTTTCAAATAAGAACTGTCCCACATAGCCAACTAAACAGAGGCATAGCTAGGCCCATGTGAGTACTTATGGTTTTGAACTTCCTGAGTATGTTGAAGCCGCTCTCATCCAAACAGCTGGACAGCATTCTATCGCACGACTGACTTGAGCCTTGTAGGTGGTGGACAAGATTTGCTGAGTTAGGAGGTGAGTAAATGCCCAAGGTATGAAGCCCACAGTGTCAAATGCTTTAATTCCTACTCTGTCTACCTGTGACAACACTTTCAGTTAAACTGGTATTCTAAGACACCTCTATTCAACAGCTCTTCCCAGAGTCCTGCCATTTATGTGAAAGTTCTAACTCGCTTTGATCTTGCAAAATGCAATGACTTGCCCTTATCCAAATTAAACTCTATTTGACATTCTCCATCTCCCTGTAATTTATAATGACCTTCTTCATTGTCGATCTGCTATACCGCATATTTTACTGTCAGCTGCAAACTTATTAATCCTTGTATGTTCTTATTCAGATTGTTGATAGAGATGCCAAACATCAATGGGTCCAGCATCCCCCATACCATTAATAATGGTAACCAGACTGAGAAAGAATTGTCCACCTTGATTGCTCCCTATGCTTTTTTCGATCAAGCCAATTGTGTCATCATTTTGACAGTTCTTACTGTTTCCATGTGATTCATCCTTCCAGAGTAGCCTAACAAGTGAACATTAAAGACTTTCAACAGGTCACATAAATCTCATCTATGGCTCTGTCCTCATCGGCTTTCAGATATTGCATAATGAAAAATCTCAATCAGATTCATAAGACATGATCTCCCATGCACAAAGTCATGCCAATGCCGCTAATCAACCCATGTGTGGAGGGTCGCATCCTGAAATGTCGACTATACTTCTTCTGCTGACGCTACTTGGCCTGCTGAGTTCCCCTAACATTTTGTGCATTCTGCTTGGATTTGCAGCTTCTGAGATTTTCTCTTTTTCATGTCTTTCAAGATGTGTGCATATCTTATCCCTCAGAATGTTCTCTAGGATTTACCTGCCCCAGATGTTAGACTAACTGGTCTATAGTTCCCAGTATTCTTTGCCATCCTTTTTCTGTATATGCACATTTGCTGCCATCCAGACCCTTACCAGCACTTGACTGTGGCAGACGATGAGGCAAATATCTGAACAAGAGCTCCTAATTTCTTCTCTTGCCAGCCACTTTGTTGTTGGATATAGCTGGTCTGGCCCTAGGGATCTGTCAGCCTCCATACATTTTAGAAAATCTAGCAAAGGTGGATCTTTGCAGTTCTATTCCCCATAAGATAATAGAAGCCAACTCACTGAATAGATTTGTGGCTGCGACTGGGCAGATCTTCTGTGGAAACCCGATAATGGGATTACATCAAGAAAGTGTCATTCAGGCCAAGATCATGATACTGTGACCTGAATAAATGATGGGGCAGCAAGGAGCGGTCCTATGGACTGGTCCTGTCCCCATCTCCAGAGTCCTTTTGCTCAGAGAGATTGATGATCAGATTCAGGTCATGAGGACACAATCTGTGTGAGAACATGTTTCGTGACCACGTTTGTTTTTAACGTCAATGAACACAGCCTTAAATTTCACTGATACACACGTATGTATTATCTCAATTCCAGTCAAACCCTAGCTGCAGGTTTCTCTTGTCTCTTGCTCAACCCTTCAACACACTCAGGCCTGATTTGTTCTTGGCCTCAACTCCACCAAGCCCAATGTTCCCTGCACAACCTCAACTTTCTACAGAGCAGAAATTAGTTCAGACGCAACTATATTCAATGTCTACTCCTCCATAGCTCTCTGAGGTGGAGAATCCAGGGTTCTGGAGCCCTGAAGAAGAGAAATCTTTGCCAAGCTTCTACATTACTGCAGTACCCTTTGTTATGAAATTGAATTGCTCAGGAGAGAATCTGGGATCTGGTAGTGAGGTTACCTCTCAGCATCTATTCCTTTCCTGCTCCTATATCATCAGTTCTTATGAAATGTCTAAGTTGCCTGTTTCTATCATGATTCCATCATTTCCTACTGGTAGCTGAGTTACAAGCACTTTTTCTCAACACTGTGTCTGTGTTTAAATGAACCAAAAATGAAAAATAAAACAGTGTTGTAAAAAAGCATTGAAGAGGTTCTTAGGTAGGCACATGAATTTGCAGAGAAGGAAGACATATGAACAGTGTGTAGGCAGAAAGGAATTGTTTTGTTTGGCATTAATTAACCTCGTGGCTCAAAAGGCCTGTCATGTTCTGTACTACTCTCTCTCTTTCTTTCCTATCATTACAGAATCCAGATTTCTCCATTTCTGTTCTCTTTGAGACACTATGGATTCACAGATTTATGACCTGGGTTTGCACTATTCAGCGGATAATCGTTAATGAATACTAATGATGCAGTGTGCCTTAGCTTCATTTAGGAGAAATACCCCACTGGAGTTAATTATATAATTACATTCCCCCCAGATACTAACATCTTGAATGTCCTTGCAGCCCAAGATATATAAATAGCAACCAGTACAGTTCTCCATGTTATAAACAGCTGTGAATTCTGTCTTTCGGCAGTTTGCTACAGAGTGGAGTAGAGTAAATCTGCTGTCATTCCTCTCCCCTCACTGACTCTCCAATTGTTATTCCACAATTGATCAGCCCACTGGTTTGGACTGCAGCTACATTTGGCAAAATGGTGCAGAGTAAACCAGAGCTCACCAGTTCCAGGGCTGCCCAGTTTCTCCCTTATTCTCACCTACTTTCTACAGAAGCAGTGGGCCATGCATTGAGAGTATCAGCACAAGGATGCCTCGGTAGCATGTGAGGGGTGTCATACAGTGCTGATATCTCACAGCTTCCGTGACCTAGATTTGATCCCGAGCTTGTCCATGTGAAGTTTTTATGTTCTCTCCGTGACTACTTGAGTTTCCCACTGATGCTTTATTTTCCTTGCACTGTGCAGATATTTTCCAGTAAAGTTTCCCTTTGTGCATTGAAACAACAGTCAAGTCAAAGGGAGTTTGATGGCATGTGTTTGCCAGAACCTCCAGCGTAGTAAACTCAGGATTGCTTCCTGAGCCATGAACTAGCGAGGACAAGAATAGCATGATCAGGTGTATTAATGTGTGGCTCAGAGACCTGTGTAGGGGGCAGGGCTTCAGATTCCTGGATCATTGGGGCCTCTTCTGGTGGAGGTATGACATGTACAAAAAGGATGGGTTACACTTGAACCCAAAGGGGTCCAATATGCTAGCGGGGACATTTAATAAAGCTGTTAGGGAGAGTTTAAACTAATTTGGCAGAGGGATGGGAACCGGAGTGATAGAGTTGAGGAAGGGGAAAACTGAAATAAATCAAAGATAGCGTGCAACAGAGATTATAGAAAGAACAGGCAGGAGATGAGGCTTAATCACAGCCAGTGGTATAATTTACAGGGCAATAGAGGTGTGGTGCAGGAAAAGCAGAAAGCAACAAATCCTGGACTGAAAGTGTTATATTTGAATGCACGCAATATAAGGTATAAAATGGACAATCTTGAAATTCAGCTACAGATTGGCGAATATGATGTTGTGGCCAATTCTGAAACTTGGCAAAAGGATGAGTGCCATTGGGAGCTGAACATCCAAGGATATAAAATGCATCAGAAAGATAATTTAGTAGGCAGAGGGGGTGGTTTAGCTCTGTGTAAAAGAGATAATATTTAACAATTAGAAAGTGATGGCATAGGATTGGAAGGTGTCGAGTGTCTATGGGCTCGCAAGGGTAAAAGGACCATAATGACAGTTGTGTACTGGTCTTCAAACAGCAGCCAGGATGTGGATTAGAAATTACAGCAGGAGGTAGCAACTATATGTCAGAAAGGCACTGTCATTATAATTGCTGGGGATTTTAACATGAAAGTAGATTGGAAAAACCAGGTCAGTACTTGACCTCAAGATAGAGAATTTGTGGAATGTCTAAAGGATGCCTTTTTAGAACAGCTTGTTGTTGTTGAATCACATAAAGTTGGATTGCAGGTTTAACAGGTTATTCAGAAGGCAAACAGAATGCTGGCCTTCATTGCTAGAGGTATTGAATTCAAGAGCACGGAGACCATGCTGCAACTATTCTGGGTGTGGTGAGGCCACACCTGGAGTAGTGTGTGCAGTTCTGGTCTCCGTACTTTAGGAAGGATATACTAGCTCTGGAGGCAGTGCAGAGGAGGTTCACCAGATTGTTTCCAGTGATGAAGGGGTTAACCTATGAGGAGAGATTGAGTCACCTAGGGCTATACTCCCTGGAATTCAGAAGAATGAGAGGCGGCGGGGGACGTCACGTGATGACGTAGGATCGAGACGCGAATATCCAGCTCTCCCATAAAAAAACTAATAAATTAATGTTTAAGTGAAGAAAAGTTAGTAAATATTTTCTAAAAACTACGTTTAAACTACTCAGGATTTTCCTTAGATATGTCTCCTAAACAGACAAAGAAGAAAACTTCTACTTTGAAGATAGTACAAGTTGAGCCGGACACCATGAAGAAGCCTCGGACGCAAGTGCATCTTACCTCCGGCGATACAGAACAGAAATTGGCCGTAGCATCAACAGCCTCCAAGAGGAACAACAGGAACTGCGCATGCACGCAGGAAGGTATGAGCAATTTGAACTACAAATCCCTGCTACGATTGGAAGTGAAAGTGAAAATGAACGCGAGGTGGATTCGGATTCTCTGGAACATACAGATGAAGATGAGGAGGTAAAAGAAGAACAACAGGAAGAGATTGGAGGTGGAAGATATTCTGGAGACATAAGAGAAGCTTTGGTGCAAATAATGCATGAATTAAAAGAATTTAAAAAAATAAAAATAATACAAGAAGATATTAAAAATATGAAGGCTATGTTTGATAAAATGGTGAGAAAACAGGAGAAAATGGACAAGAAAGTTAAAAATCTGGAAGAAATAACGGGAGACACTATTGAGAGAGTGAATAAAATGGAAGATAATATTCTTGCCTGGACATCAGAAAGAAAACGACTGTTGGAAAAAATAGACGTGCTTGAAAATTTTAGTAGATGAAATAATATTAAAATTGTTGGTCTTAAAGAAGGGATAGAGGGAGAGGATCTAATAAAAAAATTTTCAAAAATGGATCCCGGAAAATTTGGAAATGGAAGAGGGAACCCAGTTGATTGAAATCGAAAGGGTCCACAGAGCCTTAAGATCAAAACCCCAACCTGATCAAAACCCACGACCAATCTTGATAAAATGCTTAAGATATCAAGATAAAGAAAAGATCTTGAAGGTGGCTGCACAATATGCCAGAAAGAAAAATGAGCCATTGATGATAGAAGGGAAAGCAGTTCTTCTGTATCCTGATATAAGTTATGACCTTTTGAAGAGAAAGAAGGAATTTAACCCCGCGAAAAAAGTTTTATGGGAAAAGGGTTATAAATTTATATTGCGCCACCCGGCAACACTGATAATTTTTTTGGATGACGGAAAAAGAAGATTTTTTACTGATCATCGGGATGCAGAGGAGTTTGCACAAGAACTCTCAAATATTCACTAGTCGCAGTAAAGATTTAAAAGTGAAACAGATTAAAGGTGAAGACGGGGACACTGAAGTGAGTTGATGGACATTAAGGACAGAAGAATATTTAAATATACTTTTAATTATATGATACAGGGAGAAAGGTAAAAATTTGAGAAATATTAATCGAGAGTAGTGATATTATTTTTTCTCATCTTATATATACTTTTTTCATGTTACGGGGGAGCTGGAGGAACTTCGGATCGATGGCTATGGGATTCACATGTGTAATCATGGCGTTTGCCATGACCCGCACAACGGAGGAGGGTAATGTTGTGTTTTTTTTCATTCATAACATTAGCAGGGGTTTTTTTTTCTTTATAATCTATTTTTCTTTTATCTTTCTTTGCCAGGATGATCGGAGGGGAGACACATAGCAACATGGAGAATTTTAAAATAATTCCCCAAGGTACTATGAGAGTTGAAATATTATGTATTATTATAGACTGGAGTAACCCCGTTAAAAATAATGACTAATTTACTGAATTTTTAAAGTTTTAATGTTAATGGGCTTAATGGACCGGTGAAAAGAAAAAGAATTTTAACATACATTAAGAAAATGAAAACAGATATAGCTTTTATACAAGAAACACACTTAACAGAGATAGAATATCAGAAATTAAAGAGAGATTGGGTCGGAAATGTTATAGCAGCTTCATTTAATTCAGAAGGGAGGGGAGTTGCAATTTCGGTCAACAAAACTTTACCAATTAAAATACAAGATGTACTAATTGATTCTGCAAGAAGATATGTAATTATACATTGTCAAATCTTTTCAGAACTATGGACTCTTATGAATATTTATGCACCAAATGAAAACGATGTAAAATTTATACAGGAGGCTTTTTTGAATTTGGTTGACGCACACGGTAAAATATTAATAGGTGGAGACTTTAACTTTTGTCTAGACCCAGTTTTAGATAGGTCAACAAAGGTTGTTACAAAACCAAAAGTGGCAAAATTAACTTTATCATTGATGAAAGATTTAAATTTGATTGATATATGGAGAAGAATTAACCCAAGTGAAAGAGATTATTCATTTTATTCAAATGGACTTAAAACTTATTCAAGGATAGATTTTTTCTTACTATCAGTGAATATTCAAGACAGTGAAAAATATGGAATATAAAGCAAGAGTATTGTCAGATCATTCCCCCTTGATAATGACAATGATAATGATGGATAAGGAGGAATCAATTTACAGATGGAGATTTAATTCAATATTATTAAAACGTCAAGATATTTGTGATTTTATGAAAAAACATTTAGTTTTTTTTAGATACAAACTCACATTCAGTTGATGATAAATTTATATTATGGGAAGCGATGAAGGCATATTTGAGAGGCCAGATAATAAGTTATACTTCTAAAATTAAAGAATATATGGTAGAAATAGATCAATTGGAAAAAGAGATTACAAAATTAGAACAAGAATCTCAAAGATATATGACAGAACAAAAACAAAGACAACTTGTTAATAAGAAACTACAATATAATACACTTCAGACATACCGAACAGAAAAATCAATTATGAGAACTAAACAGATATTATGAACTAGGTGAAAGATCACACAAAATTCTTGCTTGGCAGTTAAAAACAGACCAGGCTTCCAAAACGATAAATGTAATTAGAACAAGTGTAAATAAAATTACTTATAAACCTTTAGAAATCAATGAAACTTTAATTTTTTTAAATTCTGAATTGTATCAATCAGAATCACAAAATGATGTTGTTGAGATAGAAAGGTTTTTATCACAAATAACTCTCCTAAAATTGAATTTGGATGAACAGAAGGGATTAGATGTGCCTTTTACATTAAAAGAGGTCGAAGGAGCTCTAGGATCACTTCAGAGTAATTAATCTCCAGGAGAAGATGGTTTCCCGCCTGAATTTTACAAAAAGTTTAAAGATTTATTAATTCCTCCTTTTATGGAGCTAATACACCAAGCGGAAAGAATGCATAAACTTCCAGAATCTTTTTCGACAACTATTTTAATAGTATTGCCAAAAAAAGACAGAGATCTTTTAAAACCAACATCATATAGACCTATTTCTTTGTTGAACACGGATTATAAAATAATAGCAAAGATTTTATCTAACAGATTATCTAAATACTTACCAAAATTAATACACATGGACCAAACAGGATTTATTAAAAATAGACAATTGGCAGATAATGTTCCTCAGTTACTTAGCATAATGCATTTGGCACAAAAGAGGGAAGAAATGAGTGTAGCAGTTGCTTTGGATGCAGAAAAAGCATTTGATAGATTGGAATGGGATTTTTTATTTAAGGTATTGGAAAAATATGGATTAGGAGTATCTTTTATAAAATGGATTAAAACCTTAAATACTAACCCCAAAACTAAAGTGGTGACAAATGGCCAAATTTCAACATCATTTCAGTTAACAAGGTCAACTAGACAAGGTTGTCCATTATCATCTGCTTTATTTGTGTTGGCAATAGAAACATTAGCTGAATTAATTAGAACGGACTCAGATATTATGGGTTTCAGAGTTAATCAGGAGGAATATAAGATTAACTTATTTGCTGATGATGTTCTGATTTATCTAACTAACCCATTACATTTGTTGCGTAAATTATCTTGTAGATTGGAAGAATATGGGAAAATATCAGGGTACAAAATAAATTGGGATAAAAGTGAAATTCTACCCCTTACTATAGTCATTGTTGATTAATAACTCAATTTAGATGGCCGATAAATGGTATAAAGTATTTAGGTATAAGAGTTGATAATGATATAAAGAATTTATATAAGTTAAATTATTTGCCATTATTGAAAAAAATTCAAGAGGATCTTGATAAATGGATGATGTTACCAATAACATTTATAGGTAGAGTCAATGCTGTAAAAATGAATATATTCCCTAGATTACAATATTTATTCCAAACATTATCAATACAATTACCGCAGAAAATTTTCAAGAGTTAAATAAATGTGTGAGGAAATTCCTTTGGAAAGTTAAGATGTCAAGAATATCGTTGGAAAAATTGACATGGAAATTTGACTTAGGAGGGTTACAATGACCAAATTTTAAGAATTATTACAAAGCAAATCAACTTAGATTTATTGCATCTTTTTTTGATGAAGATAAACCGGCATGGATTAGAATAGAATTAGACAAAATAGGAGAAAATATACCAGAAGATTTTATATATAAATGAGAATCTAAATGGATACGGGATAAGAAAGAATCTCCTATACTAAAACATTTGATTGATTTATGGAATAAGATAAATGTTGATGATGAGATAAAGAAATCTTTATTAGCAAAGAGACCTTTAATTCAAAATAAACTTATCCCTTTTACAATGGATAATCAACTTTTATATAACTGGTTTCACAAAGGTTAGATATATAGGAGACTGTTTTGAAGGATTTATATTAATGTCATTTGACCAATTAAAGAATAAATATAAAATATCAAATAACACTCTTTTCTGTTATTTCCAATTAAGGGCTTATTTAAGAGATAAACTGGGTCAAACAATGTTATTGCCGAAACCTAATGAAATAGAAACTTTAATTCATAAAGGAAAAATTAAAAAATGTATTTCTGGTATGTATAATTTGATTCAAAAACAGGCAATTAAACAAGGAATTCAAAAGTCAAGACAAAAATGGGAAACTGATTTGAATATTAAAATTGATGAAACAAGTTGGTCAAGATTATGTCTTGACAGTATAACAAATACAATAAATGTTCAACTAAGATTAGTACAATATAACTTTTTACATCAAATATATATTACACCACAAAAAATAAATAGATTAAACTCAAATTTATCTGATCAATGTTTTCGATGTAATCAAGAAATTGGTACTTTTTTACACTCTACTTGGTCATTCTAAAATTCAACCTTTTTGGACAAATTTAAGAGTTTTACTGGAACAAATTATTGGAATACAACTTCCACACAATACAATATTATTTTTACTAGGCGATATTGAAGGGATAAAATCAAAATCCAAATTGAATAAATATCAGAAATAATTCATAAAAATTGCATTGGCAATAGCCAAAAAAGCAATAGCAGTTACTTGGAAATTGGATTCATACTTAAGTATAGATCATTGGAAGAATGAAATTTTTAGCTGCATTCTACTTGAAAAAATTACTTATAATTTAAGAGATAAATATGAAATATTTCTGAAAATTTGGCGCCCTTATTTACAAAAATAGGATTAAATATATAGGTGCTCCGAAGATAAAATTATTGGTTGTCTGGGGAAAGAAATAAATATACATATTAAAGCTATTATGAACCATGGAGCATGTGGGGATCTTCCGATATCCAGGCATTCTTTCTTTCTTTCTTTCTTTCGTTCTTTCTTTCTTTCTTTCTTCTTTTTTTTTTCTATAGGGATATGTTGGGGGGGGGGGGGAGGGTTGATAATTTTTTTTCTTTCTGTAACCTATTTGAACATTCAATAAAAAAGTTTTTAAAAAAAGAATGAGAGGGGATCTTATAGAAAAATACAAACTTTTGAAAGGGATAGATAGGATAGAAGTAGGAAAGTTGTTTCCATTAGTAGGTGAGACTAGAATTTGTGGTCATTGCCTCATGATTCAGGGGAGAAGATTTAGGACAGAGATGAGGAGAAACTGCGTTTCTCAGAGAGTGGTGAATCTGCAGAATTCTTTACCCAGGGAACAGTTAAAACTTCTTCACTTAATATATTTAAGATACAGTTACATAGATTTTTACATAGTGGGGGAATTAAGGATTATGGGGAAAAGGCAGGTAGGTGGAGCTGAGTGATATTTGAGAGAAAAAAAAGTAAAATCCAATGTGCTGTTATTTCAGTGGAATAAAGAAAATTACAATGGCATGAGAGGGGAACTGGCCGAAGTTGACTGGAAAAGTGTATATGTGGGAAGGACAGCAGAGCAGCAACGGCTGGAGTTTCCATAAAAAATGAGGGAAATGCAAGACAGAGATATTCCAAATAAGAAGAAATTTTCTTAGGGAAGAAGGACACTATTGTGGCTGACAAGTGAAGTCAGAGCCAAAGTAAAAGCAAAAGAGAGGGCATACAAGAAAGCCAGAGCTAGTGGGAAGATAGAAGATTGGGAAGCTTTTAAAAACTTGCAGAAGGAAACTAAGAAGGTCATTAGGAAGGAAAAGATGAATAATGAAAGGAAGCTGGCAACTAATTATCAAAGAAAATAATAAAGGATTTTTTAAGTATATAAAGAGTCAAAGATAGTCGAGGGTAGTTACGATGCTGGAGATATTGTAATGAGAGATGCAGAGATAGCAGAGGAACTGAATGCATATTTTGTATTAGTCTTCACAGTGGAAGATGTCTGCAGTATACTGGACATTCAAGAGTGTCAAGGAAGTGAAGTTTCTGCAGTGAAAATTATGACTGATAAGGTGCTTGGGAAGCTTAATGGTTTGAGGGTTGATAAATCTTCTGGGCCTGATGGAACGCAACCTCAAGTTCTGAAGGAAATAGCTGGAGAGATTGGAGAGGTATTAATCATGATCTTTCAAGAATTGATAGATTCCGGCATTGCACAGGATGATTGGAAAATTGTAAATGTTACTCCGCTGTTTGAGAAGGGTGGGTGGCAGCAGAAAGGAAACTATAGAGCTGTTAGCCTGAGATCTTGTCATTGGGAAGCTGTTGGAATCGATTGTTAGGGATGAGACTACAGAGTACCTTGAAGCACATGACAAGATAGGCCAAATCCAGCATGGTTTCCACAAAGGAAAATCCTGCCTGGCAAACCTACTGCAATTCTTTGAGGAAATTACAAGTAGGGTAGACAAAGTAGATGTAGTAGATGTGATGTACTTGGATTTTCAGAAGGCCTTTGACGAGGTGCCACACATGAGGCTGCTTAGCAAGATAAGAGCCCACAGAATTACAGAGAAGTTACTAGCATGGGTGGAATATTGGGTGTTTGGCAGAAAACAGAAAGTGGGAATAAAGGGATCCTATTCTGACTGTCTGCCGGTTACCAGTGGAATTCCAAAGGGGTCAGTGTTGGGACTGCTGCTTTTTACAATGTATGCCAATGGTTTGTACTATAGTATTAATGGATTTGTGGGTAAATTTGCCGATGATTCAAAATTAGGTGGAGGAGCAGAGAATGTTGAGGAAACAGAGAGCCTGCAGAGAGACTTAGATAGTTTAGGGGAATGGGCAAAGAGGTGGCAAATGAAATATTTCAAAATGCAGAAATGCAAAGGGACTTGGGAGTCCTTATGCAAGATACCCTAAAGGTTAACCTGTAGGTTGAGTCAGTTGTGAAGAAGGTAGATGCAATGTTGGCATTCATTTCCAGATGTATAGAATATAAGTGCAGGGATGTGATGTTGAAGCTCTATAAGGCACTTGTGAGACCACACTTGGAGTATTGTGTGCAGTTTTGGGCTCTTTATTTTAGAAAGGATATACTGACATTGGAGAGGGTTCAGAGAAGGTTCAGACGAATGATTCCAGGAATCAAACGGTTACCATAAGAGGAACGACTGGCAGCTCTTGGGCTGTACTCCATGGAGTTCAGGAGAATGAAGGGGGATCTCATAGAAACATTCTGTATTCTGTATTCTGCAGATGCCTGAACAGATTAGATATGGCAAAGTTATTTCCCATGGTATAGTATTCTAGGACAAAAGGACACAACTTCAGGTTCGAAGGACGTCCATTTAGAACTGAGTTGTGGAGGAATTAATTTAGTCAGGGCGTGGTAAATTTGTGGATTTTTTTGCCACGAGCAGCTGTGGAGGCCAAGTCATTGGGTGTATTTAAGGCTGAGATAGATAGGTTCTTGATTAACTAAGGCATCAAAGGGTATGGGGTGAAGGCAGAGGAATGGGGATGACTAGAAGAATTGGATCAGCCCATGATTGAAAATAGCCGAATAGCCTACTTCTGCTTCCATATCTTATGGTCTTTTGGTCTTACGTGTGAGGAGAATAGAATTGGCATCAGTGGAGTTACTCTGCTGGGAGCTTATATGGATCTAATGGGCTGAATTGTCTCATTATTTATTTTGCTAAATATCAATTGCAGAGTGTATGTTGTAATATTTAACTACTGATATTTTTCAGTGTAAAATTATGACAATGATAATTATTTCATCCTGTAGGTGTGCAGTGAGATATCACTGACTTAGAAGATGTTGGTGTGGGATTTCTCTAATTGTACTGGTGTGTCTCTGTCATTGCATCATGAATGACTTTGTACCTCTTGCGCGGGACACCACAATCTCTCTAGCCCTGAGAGAGTTCTCCACAGAGTACTGATTTTGATAACCTGGAGTTGTCCATGCGAGACGCGTAATGTGGCTACTGCAGCTGCCTGAGCAAAAAAATGGACGTTCGGCCTTCTCCAGGACCTCATTGTCGGGGACAGGATCTTGCCAGCTGATAATTATGATGGAATGTAGGCAGTGCTGATGGAAGCGCTCGAGCAACCGGATTTGCTCACGGTGCAAGTCCCAGGGTTGGGAGCCGTATAGCAGTGGTGTGACGACCGCAGCCCATGGATTTTTGTGGACAGCCGTAGCTGGTGGTTCTTCCACGCACTTTCCTGGAGGTGCCCGAAGGCACTGGTAGCTCTGGAAATTCGATTGCTTTCGTCCCTTCCTGCCGTAGCATCCTTGGAAATAACTCTTCCTAGGTAGGTGAACTTTTGAACCGTGGACAGAGGGTGGTCGTAAGTGTTGATCCCAGATGTGCTCTAAACGCCACGAGGGATTTCTGATAGAGGATCATTGTTTTCTTCAGACTGACCATTCACCCGAAAGCCCTTGCAGCCTTAGCTAACTGAGTGACTGCAGCCTATAGCGCGTCCTCCGTGTGCATGAGAATAGCACATTCGTCCACGTACAGTGGCATGCAAAATTTTGTGCACCCCTGGTCAATATTTCTGTTACTGCGACTTGCTAAGCGAGTAAAAGATGAACTGATTTCCAAATGTCATAATGTTAAAGATGATACATTTCATTAATATTTTAAGCAGGAATACATTTTTTTATTTCCATCTTTTACAGTTTTATTATAACAAAAAAGGAAAATGGCCCGAAATAAAAGTTTGGACACCCTGCATGGCAGTGCTTAGTAACACGCTTTTAGCAAGTATCACAGCTTGTAAACGCTTTTTGTAGTCAGCTAAGAGTCTTGCAATTCTAGTTTGGGAATTTTCACCCATTCTTCCTTGCAAAAGGCTTCTTGTTCTGCGAGACTCTTGTGCTGTCATGCATGCCCTGCTCTTTTCAGGTCTATCCACAGATTCTCGATGATGTTTAGGTCAGGGGACTGTGAGGGCCATGGCAAAACGTTCAGCTTGCGCCTCTTGAGGTAGTCCATTGGGGATTTTGAGGTGTGTTTAGGATCATTGTCCTGTTGTAGAAACCATCCTCTTTTCATCTTCAGCTTTTTTACAGATGGTGTGATGTTTGCCTCTAGAACTTGCTGGTATTTAATTGAATTCATTCTTCCCTCTACCAGTAAATGTTCCCTGTGCCACTGGCTGCAACACAAGCCCAAAGCATGATCGATCCACCCCTGTGCTTAACAGTTGGAGAGGTGTTCTTTCAATGAAATTCTGCACCCTTTTTCTTCAAACTAAACTTTGCTCATTGCGGCCAAAAAGTTCTATTTTAACTTTGTCAGTCCAGATGACTTGTTTCCAAAATGCATCAGGCTTGTTTACATGTTCCTTTGAACCTTTTGAATAGAACATTTTGCCTTTTGGAAATCAGTTCAACTTTTAGTCCTTTTGCTATTCAGAGTAACAGAAATTTTGACAAGGGGTTCCCAAACTTTTGCATGCCATTGTATGAGAATGGGTTCCTGCACATTTTTATTTTTTTTGTTCGGGCGAGAATGAGGTCGCTCTCAAACAGTGCGATAGTTCGATGTATTGATTGCATGTCACATGATCCTGAAGAGGTTTTATGTGATAAACTGAAAAACAACAGCTTCTCTATCCAGGTTGATGAGTCAACAGATTTCACCAATAAATATTACGTAATAACATTTGTAAGATTTGCCGGCTTCTGCCTTGACAGGTTCATTTCTCTTGTCGAAGAACAAAAAAAGATGCATGGATTTCGTCACAAAGAGGTACTGATGTCAAAAAGTTTTGGAGATGAAATGAAGTTCTGGATGATGTTCAAAAATGGATAACTTTATTAAGGAAAAATTGTTAGGTTTATTAAATGAAGACCAGTTCACTTGAGAATTTTTCAAATACTGTGTGAAAACCGGAACAAAGAGATATCTGTTACATATAGAAATTCGTTGGCTTAGAGTTATCAGTAGGATGCTTGAAAACAGGATGATCTGCACGGTGAATTGCAGCTGTACTTTCAAGAAAATAGTCGGCCGGATTTTGCTGAGAGCTTTGAAGAATAAGAATGGCCGCAGAAACTAGCCTAATTAACAGACGTTTTTCGACAAGAAAAACAGCTAAGCCAGTCTCTGCACTGCCCTGTTTAAAATGTTTTGACATCAAATGACAAGATTCTTGATTTAAAAGGAAACAGAATCTTTGGAAAAATCATGTTGCAAAAGGAAATCTTGATATGTTTCCACTGCTACTTGGGCTTGAGAGTAAGGAAGGATCAGAAAGTCTCGAGTCTTATTGAAAACCACCTGGAAGAGCTGCAGAGCAAAACTGAACAGTATTTTCCCTCTCTTTCAACACAAGTGTGTGACTGGGTGAGGGACCCTTCCTGTAAATCATCTGCTCAGACTGAGAACTTGACGTTGAGAGAAGAGGAACTCTAGTCTGTTTGTGCAGTTGAGGTAAACCGCTACTGAAGAAGTTCTGGATTTCAGTGAAAGAAGTGTATCCCGCAATCATAGGGAAACAATGAACATTTTGCTGCAGTTTTCAAATTCTTATATGTATGAGGAAGCATTTTCTTGTTTGTCAAGCATCAAGGACAAGGAGTGAGATTGTCTCATTTCCTTTCAAGGTGAAATCCATGTGTGCTTATCTCAAGTTCAACACAGAAATGAGTATTTGTGCACAAAATATAAGGATAGGTTTCACATGCTAGGCCTGTATTTCAGCCTGATCATGTCTTTTATGAGAAAATGTTTTTTTCAATAACTTGAATAAAACTATCTTATGCTATATTTTCATTCATATAGATTTTGCTTATGGTTTTTTAGTAACTTTACTGTTTAGCATGATGTAAGCAGCATTAATTAAAATCAATTAACAAACTTTTAACTTTAGAACCTTTCAATTAATTAAACAAATTACAAAATGAAAGCATTTACAGAAAAGAGACCACCTGGCCTACCTGGAATTCAGTCTCTGCCCTCCTGAATTTGTCAGTTTTTTTGTTCTGTTAGTACGATAAGTGTTCTTGGCCCCTTCACACCAGTGTCACCATTTCTCCAGAGCCCAACTGACCACAAGCAGCTCTATATTTCCAAAGTTGTAGTTCAACTTTGCAGCGATGGTTGCCTGGAAAAGAACACACATGGGTGCAGTTTATGGCCTGAAGGTTTCCTTGAGACAAAATGCACCCACTCCAAGATCAGAAGCGGGATAAATGGCCACGCTCCTCATGGCTCGAATCGGAGCAAATCTCCGAACTTCACTCCCAGTGTGCAATGGCCCATATCAGGGCTCTCCGGGTCAGGAGGGGGAGATCATGAAGGCCATTTTTCCAGGTTTTGCATGGAACCAGGCTGAGCGGAGTTCGAACACCAACAAGTAATGTGTAAGGAGCCGTAGCAAGCTCATGAGGTACCGCGCAATATTCTCCGAGGTTGGATGTCGTACTGGCTCCACAGATCAACCAACATCCTCACCTGAGCGACTCTGGCTTCCTCCCTGTGATGGTTAGCACATGGTGACCTGGAGATCATGTATCTCCAGGCACGATCTTGAAATTTTCTCACTGTTGCTGGCCACAGCTGATGAATGACTCTGATACACCTTTGGGTCCATATTGCCTTAATCACACTGTGATGAGAGACCTTGAAGAGGAAGGGGGATTATCCATGACTCTGATTGAGACATGGTACGAGACTGAAATGAGAACTGAGAACAAAACAAGGCACTTGTGGATAATCCATATTAGCCTACACTTAAGCATTGGACCTCAGTTCACGTGTTCTTTAAATATTAATTCCTGGTGACAAAAGATGTCCAGTAATTTGTGGGGCAGTGTGAATCGTTATCAGGGCCGCACCAGCTATCCATATTCCAGAGCACATAAACCATAGATATAGGCACGATTTTGTTGTGCCATAACACTTATAACAGGTTGACTAGTGAGGTTTGAGAGACTTTGGTTCACAAGTGCAGGCATGTCGGTTGGGGAGATTCCTCTTGATAAGCCTACAAGAGAGGGTACGTGATTTGGTATTGGGAAATGAACCTGGTCAGGTGTCAGACCTCTCAGTGGGAGAGCATTTTGGAGATAGTGATCATAATTCTATCTCCTTTACAATAGCATTAGAGAGAGATAGTGTTACGTACCCGTGGGTATCCTGGGATTGTCACATGACCAGGATGTAATTGAGGCTCTGCTGGGCAAGATGTAATGGTCTTGTGATGGTGGAGTGATGTAATTTTCCCATCAGTGAGAGGTCATGTGATGTTTTTTTATAACAGGGTATAAAAGGAGAACCCCTCCCTGTGACGTAGGTCAGTTTGTGGCTTAATTTGTCAGTGACTCCGTTGTGCTGCATATTTAATTTTATGATGCAGTTTCATTTTAAAAGATGAGTTTTAATGTTTACTGTAAGAATTGTTGTGCTGGCAGTTCTGAAAATCACTGCCAGTTAAAGTCCAGTCAGCGAGTGAAGAATTATCCAAGTTCGGGAAGCTGAAGGATCAAGAAAAGTTGGTGTTGTCGGTAGTGAAACACGTTTGACCTTATTTGATCTTCTTTCGGAAGGAATTAGTAAACTGCAATCCAAGATAGCTCCTGCTAAAAGAGCAGAAAGAGCTGGATGCAGGGTTTCGCCAAGGAAAAGGTTAGTACCTTTAAGCCGTTTTATTTCCTTCATCATAAATTCTTTGGGCAAGGCATACTTCGGCTGGGATCAGCAGTAACATCACGAAAGAGAGTTTATTACTTCAAGGAAAGTCTCTCCTAACTGACTGTAAATCATTTTGGACTTTTTGCAATACTACTTTAAAGAACTGAGTTGACATTTCCCGCTTTAAGAACTGTTCGAGCTGCCGTATAGCAGCCGACTTCCGGTTAAGTTAGTCATTTGCTTACTTTTGGGTTTTTTTTAGCAGTGTATAATAAATGTTTTATTTGTTATAAAATACCTGTCTCAATTATATATTCATTGTTGCTGGATTGTAACAATTGTGGGCTTGTCCGGGATCTGACTCCATTTTTGAGTTTAAATGTTTGTTTAATTATCGATCAGTGTTTTGGAAAAGGGGAATACCCGATTCTTTTGTTTGATTGGCTTGTGAGTGGTATTCAGCAACAATGAATATTGAGAACTTCCTAGCATTGCCAGATTCAGAGGTATTAGCGAAGGCGAAAAAAAGTGATGTATTTGAGATTGCTAGCAGGTTGGAACGTAAACATATTTCGAAAGTTACAACAAAGCTTTCAATTCAGGGAAAAATCATGGAACACCGTATAGAGTTGAGAAATGTATCGATTTTAGATTTGGAACTTAAAGGTATTTCAAAAGGTACAACAAAGCCTGTAATTCAAAGAATTCAGAGAAATTTCAGATTTTTCAGAGAAAAGTCTCGGAGCACCATATAGTGTCGAGTGATGTATCGATTTTAGATAAGTTCCCTGTGAGTAAAGCAGCGGTTCAATTACACTTGGAAGAAGTAGCATTAGAAAAGGTTAGATTAGATGCCGAATTAAAACAGAAGCAATTGGAAGCTAACTTGGAACTAAGTCGATTAGAAGCTGAAAATAAACAGAAACAATTGGAATTTAACTTGGAATTATGTTGATTAGAAGCTGAAAATAAAAAGTGATTTTGAACTTGCGTTGGCGGAATTAAAGTCTGACAATCAGTGTTCTGGTTCTAGAAAAACATTTGTTGTTAGTCAGGAAATTAAATTGGTCCCTCCATTTAATGAAAGAGAAGTAGAAAAACATTTTCAACATTTCGAAACTTTTGCTCTGATTTCAGAGAGTCCGAAAGAGAAATGGTCAGTGTTGTTACAGAGTGTAATTAAAGGCAAAACACAACAAGTTTATACAGCTTTAACTGCTGAGCAAGCACTTGATTATGATACTTTGAAACTGCACATATTAAAGCCGTATGAGCCATTTCCGGAAGCATATAGAGAAAGATTCAGAAATTTGAAGAAATCTGTGGAAAAAACTTATGTGGAATTTGCTTGCAATAAAGCTGTGTGTTTTGATAGATGGGTTTCCTCCAAAAATGTAAATGGGGTCTATAATAAATTGAAAGAGCTGATTTCAATGGAGGAATTTAAAAGGAGCCTTCCTGTAAAGATATACTTAAATGAGAGAGACACGGCTACATTGCAGGACTCTGCTAAATTAGCTGATGAGTATGCTTTAAGCCACAAGAATAAATTTCCTCAGGGCAGAACTTTTAAAAGGAAAAATAAAACAGAGAATCAAGGTAAACCAGAAATTAAGTCAGAAGTTAATGAGAAAGGTAAGGAGGAAGGAAAACCTGTGACGGAAAGACAGTTTGGTCCCATTTGTAATTACTGTAAGAAACATGGTCACGTAATAGCTAACTGTTTCCGACTGAAGAGGAAGGAGAAGGAAGCAGTCCCAGATGCTTGTGTGCAACATACTGAAACACCTGTAAATCCACAGGGTTTGATAAACACAAATGAAGCTTTGTTAGAGTCTGACCAAATTAGGAAGGGATATGATCATTTTATAACTGAAGGTTTTGTATCCTTGAAAGAAGGATCTACTCCGTTGCCAATAAAAATCGTTAGGGATACTAGAGATTCTCAATCACTGATGTTAGACAGTGTGTTAAGGTTTAATGATGAGTTTGACACTGGTGAGGTAAACGAGGTGCAGGGAGTGCCCATATGCCTGTACATTTGCATAGATAAATGTGAAGTCAGGGTTAGTTACAGGACATGTCAAAGTAGGACTACAACCTTGCTTACCGGTGAAGGATATTTCCTTATTGTTAGGTAATGACTTGGCAGGTGGAGAAGTTTTTCCTGAGGTGCATTTGACCATAAAATCAGAGGAACCACGGATGGATTCTAACACAGAGTCCTCCTGTGTTGTAACTCGAGCTATGGCTAAAAAGTTTGATGTGCAGAATGAGATTGTTACCCATGACTGTTCCACTCACGATTTTTGAGGATGTGTCAGAAACTTTCTTACCTTCATTGTTCGAACAAGGTTTTTGGAGGAAGTCTGACCATGAAGATTTGTCTCTGTCTCAGAAGGAGATGATTGCAGAGCAGAGTAGAGACCCTGAGTTTATCAAATTAAAAGAACTAGCTCTTCTGGATAGTGAAATTGATAAGGTGCCAGTAGGCTATTATTTTGAGAAAGGAGTATTGATGAGGAAGTGGAGAACGCCTACAATTCCTGCAAGTGATGAATGGAATATTTTTCACCAGGTAGTTGTTCCTAAAGTTCATCAAAATGAGATTTTAACTTTAGCCCATAGTGTGCCCTTGGGTGGACATCAAGGGGTAAGGAAAACTGTGGACAAGATTTTAAAACATTTTTACTGGCATGGTTTGAGAAATGATGTGGCGACATTTTGCAGAACGTGTCATACTTGCCAAATTATGGGTAAACCTAATCAAATTACTCCAGTGGCCCCACTGCAACCTATTCCAGCATTCGGTGAACCATTTTCCAAACTTCTTATAGATTGTGTAGGTCCATTACCAAAAACAAAAACTGGTTATCAGTACTTGCTGACTATCATATGCACTGTGTCTAGGTTGCCAGAGGCAGTACCACTTAGGAATATAACAAATAAAATCGTAATAAAGGCGCTTATAAAATTCTTTACTTATTTTGGGTTATCTGAGAAAATACAATCTGATCAAGGCAGTAATTTTATGTCTGGATTGTTTCAACAGATTGTTTATAAACTGGGAGCTAAGCAAATCACTTTGTCTGCATACCATCCAGAATCACAAGGTGCCTTGGAGAAGTTTCATTCTACCCTCAAGACTATGATTAGGACGTATTGTGTGGAAAATGAAAATGATTGGGATGAGGGTATACTCTTACTTCTATTTGCAGTGAGGGAATCGGTACAGGAATCCTTAGGTTTCAGTCCATTTGTATTTGGGCATAGAGTTAGAGGACCTTTGGTCTTATTAAAAGAACAATGGATTAATAAAGAGGTACACACTAATTTGGTGGACTATGTTTCAAAATTTAAAGACAGATTACATAAAGCTTGTAGTTCAGCTAGGGAAAATTTAAAATCGGCTCAGGAGAAAATGAAAACCTGGTACGATAAAGAAACTGGGATGAGGACATTTAAGCCTGGAGATAAGGTGCTAGTTCTTTTCCCAGTGCACATGAATCCTTTACAAGCTAAATTTCATGGTCCTAATGAAATTGTGTCTAAAATCAGTGATGTGGATTACGTGATAAAAACTCCGGATTATAGAAGGCCAACACAACTTTGCCATATAAATAGAATATAACCATATAATGAGAAACAGTCTGCTACTGTGACTGTTGTGGTCAATAATAATGAGTCTGATCTCACTAGGAACATAATGGATGATTCATCTGCAACTCATTCTAAACCCAACATTGTTTCTGTCAGATTACCAAACTCAATCATTCTGGAAAATATTGATGAGAAATTAGATCATTTACAGCCAGAGTAGAAGCAGCAGATGAATCAATTAATTTTTAAATATAAGTAATTATTTCCAGCCGTTCCTAGAAGAACAACTGTAGCTTCACATGATGTAGATGTTGGAAATGCCTGTGTGACTTACCTTAGTTATGTTGTAGGTCCGGGCTAGGTTAAGGAAAATAGTTAAGGAATACATTAAACTCCAATTTAGCAATGAAAATTTAATGTTAAAGGAGTACAATATTTTGATAATTCATATTAAAGGCAAAAATAATGTGATTGCTGATTGTCTATCTCGATGTTGAATGTACCATTTAAGTTTTTTTATTATAGAGTGATATTTTAACATTTGCAGCACTTCTTCTGTATAGTAAGTTGTAAGATGCTGTATGAGATTACTGTGTATACTGTGTATGTTGTAAATTCTATACATTAGTATTTTTCTTTTGTAAATAGTTAATTGCTAAAATTTTGTTCATGACAGACCAAATTTTTTTTCGAGGGAGGTGTTACGTACCCGTGGGTATCCTGTGATTGTTACATGACCAGGATGTAATTGAGGCTCTGCTGGGCATGATGTAATGGTCTTGTGATGGTGGTGTGATGTAATTTTCCCGCCAGTGAGAGCTATGTGATGTTTTTTTCAACAGGGTATAAAAGAAGAACCCCTCCCTGTGACGCAGGTCAGTTCATGGCTTAATTCGTCAGTGACTCTGTTCTGCTGCATATTTGATTTCGTTTTAAAAGTGGAGTTTTAATTTTTACTGTAAGAATCGTTGTGCCAGCAGTTCTGAAAATCACTGCCAGTTAAAGTCCAGATGGAGAGTGAAGAATTATCGAAGTTCGGGAAGCTGAAGGATCGAGAAAAGTTGGTGTTGTCGGCGGTGAAACAGGTTCGACCTTATTTGATCCTCTTTCGGAAGGAATTAGTAACTTGCAATCCAAGATAGCTCCTGCTCAAAGAGCAGAAAGTGCTGGATGCAGGGTTTCGCCAAAGAAAATGTCAGTGCCTTTAAGCCGTTTTGTTTCCTTCATCGTAAATTCTTTGGGCAAGGCATACTTCGGCTGGGATCAGCAGTAGCATCATGAAAGTTAATTTATTACTCCAAGGAAAGTCTCTCCTAACTGACTGTAAATCATTTTGGACTTTTTGACTTTAAAGAACTGAGTTCGCATTTCTCGCTTTAGAACTGTTCGAGCTGTCGTATAGCAGCTGACTTCCGGTTAAGTTAGTCGTTTGTTTACTTTTGGGTTTTTTTTAGTGGAGTTTAATAAAAAACCTGTCTCAATTATATATTCATTGTTGTTGGATCGTAACAATTGGAATAGACAGGTTAGAAAAGCGTTTAATTGGAGTAAGTGGAATTGTGAGGCTATGAGGCAGGAAATTGGAAGCAAATTGGGAACAGATGTTCTCAGGGAAAAGTACAGATGAAATGTGGCAAATATTAAGGGGATATTTGTATGGAGTTCTGCGTAGGTATGTTCCAACGAGACAGGAAAGTTATGGTAGGATATGGAACCGTGGTGCAGAAAGGCTGTAATAAAACTAGTCAAGAAGAAAAGAAAAACTTACAAATGTTCAGAGAGCTAGGTAATGTTAGCGATCTAGAAGATTATAAGGCTAACAAGAAGGAGCTTAAAAAGGAGATTAAGAGAGCCAGAGGGTGCCAAGAGAAGGCCTTGGTGGACAGAATTAAAGAATCTCCAAGGTATTCTACAAGTATGAAAAGAGCAAGAGGATAAGACGTTAGAGGATAGGACCAATCAAGTGTGACAGTGGAAAAATGTGTCTGGAACCGGAGGAGATAATAGCAGTACTTAATAAATACTTTGCTTTAGTATTCACTACAGAAAAGGATCTGGTTGATTGTAGGGATGACTTACAGCAGACTGAAAAACGTAAACATGAAGATATTAAGGAAGAGGATGTGCTGGAGCTTTTGGAAAGCATCGTTAGATAAGTCAACAGGACTGGATGGGATATTCCCCAGTCTACTGTGGGATGTGAGGAAGGAGATTGCTAAGCCTCTGGCAATGATCTTTGCATCATCAGTGGGGATGGGAGAGGTTCTAGAGGATTATAGGGTTGTGTATGTTGTTCCTTTATTCAAAAAAGGGAGTAGAGATAGCACAGGAAATTATAGACCATTGAGTCTTACCTCAGTAGTTGGTAAGTTGATGGAGAAGATGCTAAGAGGCAGGATTTATGAACATTTGGAGAGGCATAATATGATTAGGAATAGTCAGCATGGCTTTGTGAAAGGCGGGTCATGCCTTACGAGCCTGATTGAATTTTTTGAGCATGTGACAGAACACATCGATGAAGGTAGTGCCGTAAATGTAATGTATATGGATTTCAGCAAGGCATTTGATAAGGTACCCCAATGCAAGGATTACTGAGAAAGTAACGAGGCATGGCATCCAAGGGGACATTACTTTGTGGATCCAGAACTGGCTTGCCCACAGAAGGCAATGTCTTGTTGTAGAAGGATCATATTCTGCATGGAAGTCGGTCACCAGTGGTGTGCTTCAGGGATCTGTTCTGGGATCCTGTACTCTTCGTGATTTTTATAAATGACCTGGATGAGGAAGTGGAGGGATGGGTTAGTAAATTTACTGATGACACAAAGGTTGTGGGTGTTATGGATAGTGTGGAGGGCATACTGGCAAGACTCCAGCAGTGTAGAGGATCAGAGGGATCTTGGGGTCTGAGTCCAGAGGATACTCAAAGCTGCTGCACATGTTGACTCTGTGGTTAAAAAGGCATACGGTGCATTGGCCTTCATCAATCTTGGGATTGAGTTTAAGAGCCAAGAGATAATGTTACAGGTTTATAGGACTCTGGTCAGACCCCACTTGGAGTACTGTGCTCAATTCTGGTCGTCTCGCTACAGGAAGGACATGGAAACCATAAAAAGTGCACAGAGGAGATTTACAAACTTGTTGCCTGGTTTGGGGAGCAGGCCTTATGAGAATAGTTTGAGTTAACTCAGCCTATTCTCCTTAGAGCGATGGAGGATGACAGGTGACCAGCTGGACATGTACAAGATAATGACAGGCATTAATTGTATGGATAGTCAGAAGCTTATTCCCAAAGCTGAAATCTCTAGGACGAGAGGGCATTATTTTAACCTTTACATACTGTTCATAATCTATACATTCACTGTATGGTCCGGGTCAATTTTGACCCGGCCCCTGAATCCCCTCATTAATAACAAATTTTGAACCACAGATCTATTTAGAATGTATAAATAGCCTATCTGACATTAATAAATTCATGATTACTCCTTCATTGCAAACAGACGGACATACTTTATTGATCCTGAGGGAAATTTGGTTTCGTTACAGTTGCACCGACCAAGAATAAAGTAGAAATATAACAAAATAATACCAGAAATAATTAAATGATAATAAGTAAATTATGCCAAGTGGAAATAAGTCCAGGACCAGCCTATTGGCTCAGAGTGTCTGCCACTCCAAGGGAGGAGTTGTAAAGTTTGATGGCCACAGGCAGGAATGACTTCCTATGACGCTCAGTGTTGCATCTCGGTGGAATGAGTCTCTGGCTGAATGTACTCCTGTGCCTAACCAGTACATTATGGAATGGATGCGAGACATTGTCCAAGATGGCATACAGCTTGGACAGCAACCTCTTTTCAGCCACCACCGACAGAGGGTCCAGTTCCACCCCCACAACATCACTGGCCTTACAAATGAGTTTGTTGATTCTGTTGCTGTCTGCTACCCTCAGCCTGCTGCCCCAGCACACAACAGCAAACATGATAGCACTGGCCTCTACAGACTCGTAGAACATCCTCAGCATCATCGAGCAGATGTTAAAGGACCTCAGTCTCCTCAGGAAATAGAGACGGCTCTGACCCTTCTTGTAGACAGCCTCAGTATTCTTTGCCCAGTCCAGTTTATTGTCAATTCTTATCCCCAGGTACTTGTAATCCTCCACCATATCCACACTGACCCTTTGGATGGAAACATAGGTCACCGGTGCCTTAGCCCTCCTCAGGTCCACCACCAGCTACTTAGTTTTTTTTCACATTAAGCTGCAGATGATTCCGCTCACACCATGTGATAAAGATCCCCACTTTGGGAAACATTACTGTTTCAGAGATCTAAAATCAATTTCAATAGATATGGGTCAAATTTGACCCGGAGCAGCCTCAATGTACAAAAATTTGCAGCACCTACACAAAAGTATAAATTTTAAAAATATTTTCTTCTTTGCGCATTTTGGGTCACTTTAGGAAAAGTCATCAAATTTCGGCTAAAAAAATGGCATATAGGGAGTTTTTCCTGCTGTCAAATGTCAAAACGGGTCAAATTTGACCCGAAAAGTATATATTGGTTAAGGTGTTTGGAAGTAGGTACAGATGTTAGGGGTGAGTTTTTTACGCAGAGAGTGGTGAGTGCCTGGAATGGGCTGCCGGCGCCGACGGTGGAGCGGGAAACGATAGGTCATTTAGGAGAAACCTGAATGGATACATGGAGCTCAGAAAAATAGAGGGCTGTGGGTAAGCCGAGGTCGTTCTAAAGTAAGGACATATTCGGCACAGCTTTGTGGGCAGAAGGGCCTGTATTGTGCTGTAAGTTTTCTCTGTTTCTAACATGGGACACACTTGTCCTTTCCCTCCCTCCTCACCACATTTATTCTAGTGCGTTCCCAATTCCATATCCATCCTGATGAAGGTTGTCACCCCGAATTTTATTCATTTGCATATTCACGCTGTCTGGTCGACTGGAGTTGCTCCAGCTTTTGCGTGTATGCACTAAATAAACATATTCCTGCGTTAGCTGTTGCCTTCGTGAACATATTGACTTCAGGGGACACAGAAGTTGTTACAGAGGGAAGCGAGGTCATTATGAAACCCTACCTGCTCATCATGGCGTGGGTGCTCTTGGAAGTCTCCGTTAACAAAACAGCAACTGTCAGTTGTAAAGCGGAAGTGTTACATTGCGGAACCAACAAGTGAGGACTCGCAGAGTGTCAGCATGTTGCATGCCCGTGGATGGATACACAGAGACTACCGAATTTTCAGTCTTAGTGTCATCCTCCTTCATCCCCAACATCCCCACCAGCACCACTGATTACATGGGCATAGGCAGATTAAGGAAAAAACACACCTGGTTTACCGAACTTTCCATCCCCTTACGCTGCGGGAAAGCCAACATACAGTATTGGAAACTTAGTTAAGTCTCCCTGAGGAGAAGGTCACTGACAAAGTCCTTTATTCTGAGCCAATATTTCAAGTAGTAGCCCATCTTGGAAAATCCTTGCTCTATCCGGGGATAGGGTCTATTGAGCTAATGTAGGCATTTCTCTGTTTATTTTCCGGAATTTGTTTGGTAACCCCATGTCTAATCCTTCTCCTTTCCCAGCCCTATTTGTGACCCTCCAGGCGGAGTAACCGGAGTAGAATGTTGGTGCATTTAACTCGGCTGCAGGAACATTTTTACAGGAAAAGCTCAAAAACCAAAGCTTTCCGGAGAAACCAACTGTCCATATTAGAAAAGAGAATCACGTGTCCATATATGGTAGATTGATTCCATCAGAACCATTCCACGGCAGCTACTATTTAAATATTTGCACATTATGGTTGACGCCTATTCTAGTACTATAATGGGAACTCCATGTATATTGGCGGATGAAATCATACTCTGAAGGGATTGCAGAGTTAATCATTTGTTATGGGAACCCGCAAGAAATACAATGGTACAATTGGTCTCATTTTTCAGGGCAAGCAGTGGAAGACTGGACTGCCAGCAAAGGAATTAATTGGGTGTATCACACATCTTATTACCCCCAGGGATTAAGAGAACGAATGGACTCTTAGTCTATTAACATCAACCGATTCCTTGCTGTTTACACCATCCCAAGCCTTGTACAACTGGAAGAATAAATCCTCACACCAAGATCACAAATATTCTTCACAACAGGAGGAAGTTGTGGGCAACAACGAGCCTTCTACAGAGGAGAGGGAAAGCGCAAAATTGATAAAATCGGACCAAGACTGTTCTTTAGCATTGAGACAGAAGGAGCAAGATGCCCGAAGTAAAGGGTGGGGTGGGGGAGGGAAAGGAGGCTAGCTGGAAAGTGATAGCTGAAACCAGGTGGATGGGAAAGGTGAAGGGAGAGGGAAAAAAGAATCTGACAGGAGAGAAGAGAGAACAATGGGAGAAAGGAGCGGAGGGTGGGACCCAGAGTGAATTGATATTCAGGTAAAAGGTCGGAATGGTGAATTAAGGGGGGCAGGACTTTTTGTTTAACAGAAGCAGTAATCGATGTTTATGCCATCAAGTTGGAGGGTACTCAGACGGAATATCAGGTGTTTCTTCTCTACCCTCAGGGTGGCCTCATCTTGGCAGAAGAGGAGACCATGGGTGGTCACGTTGGAACGTGAGCAGGAATGAGTATCAGAATTAAAATGTTTGGCCACTGCGAAGTTCTGGCTGTAGCGAATGGTGGGAGATGTTCGACCAATTCCCCAATTTACAAATTGGAGTTCCCCAATTTACGATTGGTCTCACCAATGTTGAGATTCCGCACTGTAAGGCCGGGCCACATTAGACGACCCCAAACAGATTCGCCGGTGAAGTGTTGCCTCACCCTTAAGTCGAATGTTTGCGAACCTGTATGGAGTTGATGGAGGAGATGTGCGGGAGGGAATGTATATGAGCATATTCCAACTTAACTACTTTGCAAGGGGCAGATGGTGGCAAACGGAAATGATGATACATTGATGATCCAATGATGACACAGTGCCAGGGAAAGAATACCTGATGTGTTTAAACAGGAGGAATAACACATGGAATAATTTTAACACTCTGAAAACCTGATAATAACGGTGCATTGTTATGCTTAAGGTCGATTGAACGTGCTAGAGCTATTGTAATCCGCAATATAGGTCTTCCTTTGAATCAACATATAGAGAGTACTGTCCGGATGCTTGGAAAGGACACGCGGATACCCACTATGGAAGAAGCCATTCTCCGATATGATAACACCCCTCACCCCAATATTTTCGCGGAAGCTAGGGAACAAACTTTCAAATACACTATTGGCTTAACCTCCCATCATAAATTGCGATAGTCGCACGATTTGTTGTGCTTGATCAGCAGTTAATTTAGCTGTCTAACCTTATGAAGTCTATAATGATATTTCCACTGTTTAAACGATTATATTATAGTGACTACCTATATTTAGTCTGTATTTTGATCTTGTATAATCAACCAAAGAGAAATCAAGGAGTGGAGTGTACGGGAAAAGTTAAAATTGATTTCTTCTTAGTATATGCTAAATGTGTAACACACAATGACGGTTTTGTAAGATATTAGTCTGGAATGTGCGAATGATTTGAGAAAGGACAAAGGGACCTGTCCACAACGACGTTTAGAGAAATGAGTGCGAGTACTATCTACATCCCCGAGAGTAGATAATGGTGTGTAGGGCTCTCAGTACCAGTAACTGTGGTGTTAACAGTGCAGGCTAACTAAATGGCTTCTCTGCAATGTTATTTAATGCTGTAATGGATTTTTGTGTCTGGAATGTTTAGGTTATGACTGCAGATTGGGGGAAAACTAACCAATAGTGAATTGTTATTCTATAATGTACGGGATAAACTGAGCGGGAGTTCGCGGTCTTTTTCGGGAGGAGAGCGAGGAGGACGGACGTGTGAGGAGCGGACAGCGGTTCCAGGGCGGCGGATACTGGATGTCGGCGGTTCGAACGGTGGCCGAAGGCTCGGAAGGTTGTTGTGGATGGAACCGGAGGCGTGAGCTCCAACGTATTAAAATATTATGTGCACAAACTGATAAACTTACTAATTTTGCGCCTTTAGCTAATCTGTTTCTACTAACCCATCACTAAGAAATAGCTATAAAGTTGCAATTAATTACTCGCCTTTGCTGTATTGTCTGGTATTTGTGTTGCGAGTGTGTACGGGGGTGGGGGGGGGGGAGCATTATGCCATATTTACACCGAAGTATTGCACTATTGGCGAGGCGAAGGCGGTTCACCCTAGACGAACGGAGGTAAATTGGGGGCACGGATGCTACATTTGTGGAGTTTCTCGTCCGGCACTTGAATTATTTGAATTTCTCAGATACGGTGTAATTCGACCCGGTTTAAACAAGGGGAGATGGATTCGGATAAGATTGAACTCTGGTGTGAGCTCGTTGGAGCACCGGTTAGTCATGCCTGCGTATTAAATGGGGTGGACATGCGTACCTCGGACGAAGTGTTAATTCGATGTTTGAGTGCGGTTAGAGCTGTCGGTAAGGTCGAAATCGTAGGCAGAAAGTTTAGCAAAATGGGGGATTTAGGCTTTGTGTTAGCGCAGATTGGTGCTGACGTCTCGGCGGTGGGACGGCCACCGTCTGTCGGTGACCTCACTGTCGCTGGGCCATGGGGCGTGCACATTGTCACAGATAAAAGGTTCGACGTGTCTGATGGGACACCAGAGGAGTTGCCTGCCTCCGTGGGCGGAGATTTTCGAGAGCGGGTCCTATCGTTTTTGAAGGATGAAGGAAGGGAGTGGTCAGATTTGGAAAATCTAATTAGTTCCCCTCTCCCACGGAAGGGGGAGGTTTGGAGTTGGCGTCAGCCATTAACTCCTTGGTGAACAAGGCGGCGGGTCCACGTCAGAAGTTAAGAATTTTCTCAGGGAGGACTCCCACCCCCGAAGGGGAGGATGATTCTGAGAGCTGGATAGAACACGTCTCTCGGCTGCTGGGTGAGTGACAGTGTTCTGAGGAAGAGAATCGGCAGAGATTGGTTGGCAGTTTGAGAGGGGTGGCAGCTGAAGTAGTAAAAGGCGTGAAAGGCATAAACACTTGGTTACCTGGAAGGAGTATCTAGAAACATTGGAGGAGGTTTTTGGTCTGACGAGGGGCATGGTGGAGCTCTTAGGGGGGCTTCGGAACCTGCATCAAGAGAAAGGGGTAAAGCTTTCTGAGTACCTTTCCGGGTAGAGCGAAGGCTAAATTGTTTGAGGCAACCGGGCGTTGGTCATTTCGGAGACGGAGGTGAATCAGATAAGGATAGACTAGGTAGCCCAGGGCGCCCAGAGGCATGATGTGATTGCT
The DNA here is from genome assembly GCF_048418815.1 of Hemitrygon akajei. Taxonomy (NCBI): domain Eukaryota; kingdom Metazoa; phylum Chordata; class Chondrichthyes; order Myliobatiformes; family Dasyatidae; genus Hemitrygon; species Hemitrygon akajei. Next base: position 43,991,130 of record NC_133139.1, read on the forward strand.
ACGAGTCTCCGGCAGTCCCGTAGACCGCGCCCACCCCCATCCTTTGTTCAGTTGCTCAGAGAGGTGAGGGAGGAGGAGGACGCATTGTAGTCGGAAGAGGGCACCATCATTACGGTGCAGTCCTCTGTGTTAGCCCTTTGTAGTGAAGCAAATGGGGACAGCTCCAATCGGGAGATAGTGAGGGGGGTCGCGGCAGGTGGGGTCCCTCCGAGCGAGGGGACTGGTAGAGAGGGCCCCTCCCTGAAGGGACAGACTGCACAGAGGCCTGGAGGAGGACGAGGTCCCGCGAGACGAGGTGCGTGTTATAACTGTGGGGAAGAGGGCCACTTCAGGCGGGAATGTGACCGGCCTGGTGCCCCTCGGAGGAGACTCCACTGGTGTCCCAGCAGGAAGGGGGGTGGGGGGTGGAGTCGGGAAACTTAGAGGAGACCCAGTGAGGGAACGGCCTGGAATCTCTGGGAAAACACGTTCCCAGGAGTGTGCCACGGGACCCCCGAGGTTAATAGACCCTATCCCAGAGGGACTGGTGGGACCCCGATCCAGTGTGTCGATCCGGATAGAGGGAATAGATGCAAAAGCCATACTCGACATTGAGTCGCAGGTCACGCTGTTGTACCGGTCGTTCTACGATCACTATTTGTCGCATTAACCCTTGACACCCTTCAGTGCTCGGGAAATTTGGGGTATTAATGCTAGTGATTACCCATACGATGGTTATTTGTCCATGAGGCTGGAGTTCCTAGAGGCTGAGGTGGGAGTGTCTGAGGCTCATGAGGCCTTGGTGTTGGTTTGCCTGGACCCAGTTGCGACTGGAGGTTTGTCAATTCTGGTAAGGACCAACACCCCAATTGTGTGGAGACCCCTGGGGGTCTGCAAGGAGCAGGTGGGTGAGGACTTTTTGGAGACCCTGTCGGTGCACCAAGTGTTTCAAGCTGCTTTTAAGGAGGTGTGTGGTCGCATGGGGCGGGACACGGGAACTGTATGGTGTGCCCAGTCGAAGCCCAGGGTGGTACGACCCGGTGAAGTAGCGAGAGTGATGGGGATCCCCAGATACTCCGGAGTGCCTGAGGGTGAAGCCTTTTTAGTGGACACTCCGGCAGATCTCGAGGGGGAATCGAGATTCCCGGCTGGGGTGCTGGTGAGACCTAAGCTGCAGAAGCTCTCGGTGATACAAGCACGCTGAGTGGTGGTGAACATCAGGAACACCACGCAACAGGAGGACACTTTTAAACGAGGGCTGCCCCTGGCGCATTTGTTCCTGGTGACGGTGATGCATAGTGAGGTTTGCTGGGGGAGGGCCATTGGAAAACAGGGATAAGTTTATTGCTGGGGCGTTTAACTTTGGGGCCTCGCCTGTGCAGGAGAGTTGGAAGCGGAGGATGGTGGAGAAGATGTTGATGCTGAAAGATGTTTTTTTTAGACAAGTTTGATGTGGCTGTTCCAGGAGCACTCGCCACACCATCCGGGTGTCTGAAGACACTCCGTTTCAAGAAAGGTTGCGGCGACTGGCTCCTGCAGACGTGGAGGATGTGCAGCAGCATTTGTGTAAGTTGAAGGAAGCTGGGATCATTACGGAGTCCCGCAGCCCTTATGCGTCCCCTACAGTCATGGCCAGGACTCCCTGTCCAGTATACGGTCCCCAGGGTCGAAGACGCGCTGGCCTGTCTGAGTGCGGAGAAGTAGTTCAGCGTGTTGAATTTGAAGAGTGGATATGACCAGATCCCGATGAGTGAGGCGAATAAGGAGAAGACCGCCTTTATATGCCCTCTGGGATTTTACCAGTTCGAAAGGATGCCCCAGGGCATATCGGGGGCCCCTGCCACCTTTCAGAGGGTCATAGAGAAGACCATGGGGGATATGAACTTGCTTGAAGTGCTGGTATATTTGGATGACCTGATAGTATTTGGATTCACCTTGGAAGAGCACGAAGCGAGGCTAATAAAGGTGCTCAACCGGCTGAAGGATGAAGGGTTAAAACTTTCCCTGGGCAAGTGTCAGTTTTGCCAGACGTCTGTTAGCTATGTTAGACATATAATCTCAGGGAACGGAGTAGCTACAAGCCCGACTAATATCGAAGCGGTGACCATCTGGCCGGGGCCCCAGACTCTGAGCGCTATGCGCTCGTTCTTGGGGTTCTGTGGATACTACCGGATATTCGTGAAGGGCGACGCCAAGGTGAGCCATCGCTTGAACCAGCTTCTGCGTGGCTACCCTCCTCTGGGACAGAAACGGAGAAGAGGAAGGGAGGCTGGAAAATATTTTAACCTGGCAGAGCTCTTTGGCCAGAGATGGGATGAGCAATGTGAAGCGGCTTTTCAGTCACTGAAGTAGATGCTGGCTTCTGCGGACCCCCGATTACCCTACGTGCTACACACTGATGCCGGTCGGGAGGGGTTAGGGGCTGTCTTGCATCAGGATCAAGGCGCCGAGCGGAGGCCAGTAGCGTTTGTCAGCCGGAGTTTGTCACGCTCGGAGAGGAATTATCCCACCCACAAGTTGGAGTTTCTGGCGTTTAAATGGGCGGTGGTAGATAAGACGAGTATCTGCAATGTTTGGGCTATGACTGCAGTTAAGTGGGGAACTAACCAATAGAGAATTGTTATGCTATCTTGTGTGTGTAAGCGGAGCAGGAATTTGCGGTCTTTTTCGGGAGGCGAGCGAGGAGGACGGACATGTGAGGAGCGGACAGCGGTTCCAGGGCGGCGGATACTGGACATCGGTGGTTTGGACAGTGGCCTAAGGCTCGGAGGTTCGTTGTGGATGGAACCGGTGGCGTGAACTCCAACGTATTAAAATATTATGTGCACAAACTGATAAACTTACTAATTTGGCGCCTTTAGGTAATCTGTTTCTACTAACCCACCACTAAGAAATAACTGTAAAGTTGTGTTACGTACCCGTGACACGTGACAGGTGTTGAAGCTATACTGGACTTGAGGTAATGGTCTTGTGATGGTGGAGTGACGTCATTTTCCCGCCAGTAGAGGTCATGTGACAGTTTTTTTTTACAGGGTATAAAAGGAGGACCCCTCCCTGTGAGGAGGGTCAGTTCGTGGCAGGATTTGCCATGTTGACATCATGCCACTGCGTGATTTAATGTTATGACGCAGTTTAGTTGAAAGATGAAGTTTTATTTAATACCTAAAGTTTAAAAGGTCAATGCCAGCAGTTTCTTTATAATACTGCTAGTTGAGAATCGGTGGAGAGTGAAGATTGGAGTTCGGGAGTTAAAAGATCGAAGAAAGTCGATTTCGACGGTGAAACAGGTTCGACCTTGTTTGATCCTCATTCGGAAGGAATTCGTTGCCTGTGCCCTTGTTAATCCCTGTGAATAGCAGAAAGGATTGGGAACAGTTTTGTAAAGGAAAGGTCAGTGCCTTGAAGCCGTTTCATTTTCCATCACCGTAAAATTCTTCGTGGGAAAAGTAGTTCGACTGGGAACTGCAACAACACGACGTGAAAGAGAATTTAAATCGTCTTAAAAAGTCTCTCCCTTAAATGGACTGTAAGCATTTTGAACTTTTGCAATACTACTTTGAAGAACTGTTTTTGCAACATCGCTTTAAGAACTGTTTAAGATTCATTGCTTTAAGAACTGTTTAAGCTGCTGCACAGCAGCTGATTTCCGGTTACGTGAGTGGTTTGTTTACTTTTGGGGGTTTGTTTTTCAGTGTTTAATAAACGTGTTACTTGTTATAAAAACCCCTGCCTCACTCATATATTTATTGTTGCTTGAATCCGTAACAGTTGCAATTATTTATCGCCTTTGATGTATTGTCTGGTATTTGTGTTGTGAGTGTGTACTGGGGTGGGGGGGGGATAACACCGTATTTACATTGAATTTACATTGGATGCTTCAGGTGGAAAAGCCCTTTGCCTGTGAAGACAAAATGGTTCAGCAGCCTGGTACTGTCCCAAGAGAAACACTAGAGAGTAGACACTAGAATACTACTGCACACTGCAGGCCCTTCGGCCCTCGATGTTGTGCCGACCCATATATTCCTTAAAAAAAGTACTAAACGCACACTACCCCGTAACCCTCTACTTTTTTTTTTATCCATGAACCTGTCCAAGAGGCTCTTAAATACCCCTAATGTGTTAGCCTCCACCACCATCCCTGGCAAGTCATTCCAGATACCCACAGCCGTCTGTTAAAAACTTACCCCTGATGTCTCCCCTAAACTTCCCTCCCTTAACTTTGTACATATGCTCTCTGGTGTTTGCTATTCGTTCCCGGGGAAACAGGTACTGGCTATCCACCCTGTCTATGCCTCTCATAATCTTGTAGAACTCTATCAAGCCCCCTCTCATCTTTCTACACTCCAAAGAGAAAAGTCTCAGCTCTGCTAACCTTGCCCCATAAGACTTGTTTTCCAATCCAGGCAACATCCTGTTAAATCTCCGCTGCACCCTCTCCATAGCTCTTCGAGCAAGGGGACTTAAAGGGTATTAAACAGGATCTTTTCTTATGCTGGGTCACGACTAGTGCTGGAATTGGAAATAGGTACAAGGACATCGAGAGAGACCCACTCCGACCTCCTTCTCTGTTCACTTAGAAGTCTCTTTTCCTCATCTCAACAATTCCGTCTACCCCCAGGGCTGTCTGTTTTTCTGTCAGTGTCTCACACTCTCTTCCTCTCCACATCGCCCTCTTCTTCCCTCCCTTCTCCGCTCCTTCCCTTCTCCACCAAGTGAAAGACTGTAAGATTTCAGATTGCTGGACTTCCTTTGTAGGTGCCGTTCAGCCCTCTTCCCACCCAAATAAGAATGGGGAGCGCATACAAGAGAAAATGACACAATGACGGACATACTTCCTGTACTGAAAGTCTTTAAAAGCAGTTTGTGGCCGTTACAATCTGTCAGTCTGATGCTGCTGAGAAATCATTAATAGACTCATGAATAACTTCAATTAGATCCATCCCTGGTAACAGGACAGGGAAGCCCACCGACAGCTTCTGACCAGGCAAACTAAGGTGCCTGTTCTTTTAGTGGAGATCTCCTTGGCTGCCGGCCCAAGTAGTTTGACTGAAGGGCACAGGAGCTGCTGATCTGGATCGGGAACAAGAGGAAACACGTTTCTATCAAGAATGTTCTATCAGCATTTCAAAGTTAGATGGAAGCGCGAATGAAAGGCATCGTCTTCCCGGACTGAAGCCCAGGGCTTCACTAGGGAACCGATCGCTGCTCACGGAGGACAGTGCATTTTAGTCAACACTGAAGGACTGGACATTTGCGGTGAAATCCCTGTTTGAGGATTTTCCTGTTGAGTCACTGTATTACAGCATCACCCGCTAAGTGACCACCTCCAACTCTCGGGATCTACCCCGGCCTGTGTTATCAGTGACACGTACCCATCCACTCATCACTAACGAGCCCCTTCCCACCTATGCCACCCACAGCTGTAACGAGATCATATCTCATAGTCTGCGTTTTCCCAGTGTGTAGGACGACATGTGCGCGGTCCTGAGTTTCACAGAGCTGGTTTAGGCAAGTCACCCTGTGATCTGTGACGATGTAGAAGGAAGGTGGGATTCTCCACACACCCGAAGCTCCGGCCTTCGTCGGTGCACCGACCAAAATCCCTGAGGGTCCGTACCCGAAAAGGAGCAGCGCTCAAGTAAAAACGTTGCAGGAGAGAGGAGGCGAGAACTAAATAATTGGTTGGGTGTCTGCAGGAGTGTTTCACCCACACCCCGAGGAATGGAAGTTCAGTGAAAGTACGACGGCGGTTTCACTGGAACATCCTCATACAATAACATGAAACATGTCGCTCTGTTGTCTTGACAACAATGGGCTGCCTCCTGTCCACAGTGATACCTCGAGCCGCATTTTGTGAAGCTGGAATTCCTCACTCTGGCTTCGAACAAACCAGAGCAAAATCGTTCAGAATGCAACCGCGCAGAGAGTTGGGCGGTCAATTTCAGAAGTGAAATATTAAAGCGCGGATGCCTGGGACACAACTTACGGCACCAGAAAGAAAACACAACAGAAAAGAGATTTTTTAAAAAAGACAATAACAATCCACAACGCAACTCTATGCTCACTGAACACATCTCTGTAGACACTCGATACGGACCACGATTGGACCGTAAATTTGTGTTTTCATTGTAAAATTAGCCAAGAAATAATAATGTAAATATTAGTAATTGTCAGGTGACCCTATTCATGCAGCTACTAATTGCAGGAGGGAGTTCTCCCTCACTTACCTGTAACAAAGAGTTTGGTCCCTGGGCCGAACAAGTAATAGCTACCTGTTGAATTCCACTTTCCGCAGTAATAGACGGCAGCGACATTCTGCTCTACATTTTTTTTAATGTTTAACTGTGAAACGGTGCCGGCGCTATTGACTTCCGAATTGAAACGGTCGCTGCTAACCCCAGCCGCTTAGGTCGACGCGCTGTATGAGTGATGGTAGTACTGAATGGTGGTAGTACAACATAGCTAACAGATTGGGACACCCTCCTGTCGCGCTGAACCTATATCTAACAAGTTACCCGCTGAACCCGAGTCAACAAATACATGCATGTGAAACTCCTTTTGTTTGCATATCAAACAATAGGGTAAATGCAACACCGAGGAAAAACTTACGGGAGAGGCCCCAAGGAAGAGTTGTCAATGGTCAATGGAGCTGATGGTTCTCAACTCCTCAAAGAATGAGGGAAAGTAGTACCATGCAAAGAATAAAACTGCATGGTTTAACTCTGGACAGATGTGTAAAGTGAGAAATATTAAGTTATTCCATACAGTGATTTATAACAGAGTTGATGTGTTATTGGAAACTGATTTCTGTGTCATTTAATTAGCGTTAAAGGTTATATCGGAGCTTTTCCCGTGAACAACTGTCATGAAGCCAGGTTTTGGGTCAGACAGCACGGTGTTTCCAAGCCACAGAGTAGCCATGTCCTGAGGTAAATTGTTGGATATAGGCATAGTGCACAATGGAAGGGCAACAAAACTTACTGTTGCTAACCCGAAGGACAAATTTCTTTCATATACATATTTTGGTCCAATTCCATATAAACTTCCAAGAACTAATGTAGAGAGAGTGTGCGATTTTCAGTTTTATATGTTTTGCTGCTCTGGATATTCAGCTGGCAGATGTTTACTTCGAGTTTTACAGACCCAAATAAGAGGAGAAGAACTGAATAAATGACTTACATTTTTATGTTTCCTGTGATCATGCACAAAATAATCAGAACCCTTCTTATTCAAAAGAAGTCTTACTGAAATAAACTCACACTTCATGCCTTTGTGAACTTCCAAGTTCACTTTTTTTTCGTTACTCTGAAGTAGTCCATTGATATTCTGTCATCCTGACATACAAACAAACAGAAAATGCTGCAGGGACTCAAGCAATATGTACAGGGAAATAAACATTTGACGTTACAGGCCGCGACCCTTCATGTCAAGCAGTCAGAATAAGAAAATTGGAGTGGGACAGACTGTGGGGAGTACAGGCCGGCAGCTGATAAGTGAGACCAGGTGAGGTGCTTAGTCGGATGGGTAGATGATACAAAAAACTACGAGATGATACACGGAATAGGCAAAGGGGTGAAAAATAGAAATCTAATAGGAGACGACAGTGGACCAAGGAATTAAGAGCGGGATGGGGATGGAGAGGGGGGGGGGGAAGGATCCCAGAAGGAGATGATGGTCATGAGGGAGGAGGAGAAGAGGAAAATTGAGAAGGTAATCTGAACAGGAATGGCAAAAAGAGAAGGGGCGGGAAAAAGGAAGGGTTGGAAAGTAATGGAAGTTAGCGAAATTGATATTCATGCTATCAAGTTGGAGGCTATCCAGACGGAATATGAGGCGTTGCTCCTCCACCTGATAGCATGAATCATCATGGCAGTAGAGAAGCTGAATTCGAATAGATGGCTGTAGAGAGATCCTGGCTTTTGCAGAGAGCAGAGTGAAGATGCTTGACGAAACGGTCCCCCGGCGTATTTCTCGCCAATATAGAGAAGGCCCGATCGAGAGCACCAATACAGTAGATGATCCAAGCAGACTTGCAGGTAAAGCATTGTCTCACTTTGAAGGACAGTTTGAGGTTCTGAATGGTGATGATGGAGGGGTAGTACGTGACTGTGGCAGGGATAAGTGCCAGGTGGAAGATCAGTGCACAAGAGAATAATATAGGAGCAAGCTTTATGGAAATCAATGAGATGCGTCTGGTGGTGGGATCTTGAATGAGATGCCAGATTTGTGAAGAATTATATGCTGGATACAGAGGCCAATGCCGTGGTAGGGAATGACGTAACCCTGTTACAATGGCAGTAGGATGGAATAAGGTCAGATGTGTGGGAAATGGAGGAGATGTGGGTGAGGGCAGCATCAGTGATGAAAAATAACCTCTGTTTTTATATCAATAAAAGAGGACATCTCACGTGTTCTAGAACGGTACATACATAGCATGCATGTAGGAGCTGAGTAAAAAGAATAGCAATTTTACATGTATAAGGATGGGAAAACATCTGTTCACGGTAACTGTGAGTGTTGGTGGACATTTAAAAATGCCAATAAATGTCTCTGGAGATGTGGTGCTGTGTGAGTTGTTCAATATTTCTAGCAGCTGCTGCCTCTGTTGTGTCCTTGAATTGGCTGGTGGGTAGTTTATCAGCTCTTACCCTAACGTATTTCCACAAATGTTTGTGTAAATTATAATGTGGTCAGTACAGACGAGGTGGACCGTGAGCAGTAAGAGTCTGGTGTAATGTGGATGATACCCAAATGCTGAAATCCGACTGGAATGGCCAGTACTGACAACACTTCTCTCATTTCTAAATATAAAGGACTCTGGTTAAGTGGGATTGTTTCCAGGTGTTCTGTTTCCTAAGAAATGCACCAGGACCCTTATGATACAGATGTGAACTACATCACAGTTCCCTTTTATCTTCATGAACGGGAGCTCTCCACTCAACTGGCAATATTGTGTTTACCAAGTATTAAAGAAAATCTACATTTAAGATTCTAGTATGAAACGCTGCATTAGTGGCGGAAGCAGGGAACTTGTATATTTTCAAAGAGCAGATAATGTTGGAACAGGAGGGGATAGATGCTGACAGGCTCTGGGTTATATTTCCTCCTGAGGGACACAGTTTCAGAGTAATTAGTAATAGAGCAGGGGAAGGATTTTCTATTCTCAAGGGGTCTGAATTATTGGTATTCTCTACCCTATATGGAGGCTCCCGCACTGAATTAATTCGGTCTGGTGTAATGTGGATGATACTCAGATAGTGAATTCCCACTGAAACAATTGAGTACTCGGAGGATGTCAGCATGTTGCATGCCCGTGGATGGATGCACAGAGACTATCGAACCGCCCGTCCCAGTGCCACCCTCTGCTCCACCTCACAACACCGATTACATGTGGATTGCCGTATTAAAAGCACTGTTCCTGGTTTACGGAAGTTTCCGCCCCAGTACGCCCCGGGAAAGCCGGAGTACTGAGGTGGAAAATTAAATAAAGCCATTATCCCTACTGGGCATAGGCCGCTTACAGCAATTGGCCCCATGCCCAATCTTGCTCCTTTCCCAGCCATGTTTGGGAGCGTCCATGGCGGAGTTACAGGAGTGGAAAGTCGGTGCATTTAACTCAGCCACAGGACTATCTTTTCAGCAACAGGTCAAAAGGAGGGCTTTCCGAGATACTCGCTGCCCATATTAGGAAAGAGACTGGCCTGCTCAGATACGGCAGATTAATTCCATCAGAACCCCGCCACGTCAGCAACGATTTAAATATTTGCGCAGTGTGGTTGACACCCATTCGAGTCCTATAATGGCAAATCCATGTATATAGGCGGATCAAGATCATACTCTGACCTCATGCACTTCTTAGTTTACAGGTCTCTTTTTCTCACCTTATCAATTTTGTCAACCTCAAGTCGGTCTGTTTGTCTGTGTCTCTGCCTCTTCCTCTCTCCCCCTCCTCTCTTTCCCTCCGCCACCAACGGCAAGACTGTAGGATTTCTCACCTGATTGGAACTCCCGGACTACATTAGTTGGTGCCGTCCAGCCCGCGCGAGCTTCCCCCCTCTGCCCAGCCGGATGAGAATGGGAAGAGCATACAAGTGAACAAGATGCACACACGGAAATTCTTCCTGCACTGAACATCTTTATTAGCAGTTTGTGGCCGTTACCATCTGTCAGTCTGATACTGATGAGATATCATAAGCACATTCATTTATAACTCTAATTACATCCATCCCTGGTAACAGAAAAAACAATTCACTATCTGATATTTCTAATGGAGGTCACTTGTACCTCACGAATGAAAGAACAAAATCAGTCTCGGGTGCAAATATCATAACAACACAATGGGAAACACAAAGCTCCGATCAGAGTTAATCATTTGTTATGGGAACCCGTAAGAAATACAATCGTACATTTGGTCTCATTTTTCAGGGCAAGCACTGGAGGACTGGACTGCCAGCAAAGGCATTCATTGGGTGTAGCACACCTTCTATTACCCTCAGGCATTAAGAGCATAAATGCACCCTTCGTCTATTCGCATCAACCCATTCCTTGCTGATAACACTATCCCAAGCCTTGTACAACCTGAACAATGCATCCTTACCCCAAGATCGCAAATATGCTTCAGAACAGGAGGAAGATGCGGGCACCAACGGGCCTCATAAAGAGGGGAGGGAAAGTGCAAACATAATAAAATCAGACCGAGACTGAGAGAGAAGGAGCGAGATGTCTGAATTAAAGGGTGGGGGCGGGGGAGGGAAAGGAGGCCAGCTGGAAAGTGATCGCTGAAACCAGGCGGATGGGAAAGGTCAAGGGATAGGGAAATAAGAATCAGACAGGGGAGAAGAGCGAACAATGAGAGAAAGGAGCGGAGGGGGGTACCCACGGTGAATTAATAGAGAGGTAAAAGGTCGGAATGTTGAATAAAGGGGGGGGCATTCTTTTGTATAACGGAAGCAGAAATCGATATTTATGCCATCAAGTTGCAGGGTACTCAGACAGAATATGAAGTGCTGTTCCTCTACACTCAGGGTGGCCTCATCTGGGCTCAGGAGGAGACCATGGGTCGTCACGTTGGAACGCGAAAAGGAACGAGTATCAGAATTAAAATGTCTCTCCACTGTGAAGTTCCGCTCGTCGCGAATGGGGCAGAGATGCTCAACGAAGCGGTTCCCCAATTTACGGTCGCACCGACAATTTTGTGGAAGCTGAGTTACAAACTTTAAATACACTTTTGGCTTAGCCTCCCATCATAAATTTCTATAATCGTACTATTTGTTGTGGTTATTCAGCAGTTCATTTAGCCGAAAGCTCTTATGAAGCCTATTATGTTAATTCCACTGTTTAAACGATTATATTGTAGTTACTACCTGTAAAGAGGAATCAACGGGTGGAGTGTAAAGAAAAAGTTAAATTAATTCCTTCTTAGAAAATGCTAAATGTGTAATACACATTGGGGGGTTTGTATGATATTGGTCTGTAAGGTGGGAATGATTTAAGAAAGGGACCTATCCACAACAATGTTTGGAGAAATGAGTGTGAATACTATTCTACATCCCCGAGAGTAGATAATGGTGGAAAAGCCCTTTGTATGTGAAAACCAAATGATTCAGCAGCCTGGTTCTGTCCCATGGGAAATGATTCGGGCAAGGGTACTTGAGGGATATTAATAGAGCAATGTTTTGTACGTTGGGATCTTTTCTTATGCTGGGTCACGGCTAGTGTCTGAGTTGGAAATCGGTACAATGACATGGAGAGAGAGCCATCCCTCCCCACTCCGACCTCCTTCTCTGTTCGCTTAGAAGTCTCTTTTTCTCACCTCAACAATTCCGTCCACCCCCAGGGCTGTCTGTTTTTCTGTCGGTGTCTCACACTCTCTTCCTCTCTCCCCCGCCCCCTCCTTCCCTACCTCGCCCCCTCCTTCCCTTCCTCGCCCCCTCCTTCGCTTCTCCACCAACTGTATGACTGTGGGATTTCAGACTGCAGGACTTCCTTTGTAGGTGCCGTTCAGCCCGCGCGAGTCTCCTCCCTCCTCCCGCCCAAATGAGAATGTTAAGCGCATACAAGAGTAAAAGACTCAGACACGGAAATCATTACTGCACTGAACATCTTTATTAGCAGTTTATGGCTGTTGCCATCTGTCAGTCTGATACTGCTGAAAAATCATTAACAGACTCATGAATAACTTCAATCAGATCCATCCCTGGTAACAGAGAAAACAATTCATTAGCTGATATTTCTAATGATGACAAGTAACTTTTACTTCTCGGAGAAAGAAACGGAGCAAAATCAGTCTCGGGTGCAAATATTATAACAACACAATGGAAACCACAGAGCTCTGGTCACAGTTCGGAGTACAGTGAAGAGAGCGGTAGAGGGAGGTAAAAAATGCAAGAAAATCTGTTGTTCGTAGCAAACAAGCACGAGGCTGCGCTCTGTTTTAACAGTTGGACTGTGTGACTGTTGCGGATGTTGTCGAAGCCGCTCCTAGTTTAACCACGCAGGAGTATACCTTGCCACTACTCCAGTCTGTGCCGGGCACCGTCAGGTAGCTGCTGAGACTGAAAGTTCTGTCCGTGTTCCGCCTCACTGCGCTGGTTTTCACCTCACGACTGGTCGGACTCCCGTCCACTGTCCAGCTGACGACAGGGTAGCCCACCGGCAACTTACTGACCAGGCAAACTAAGGTGCCGGTTCCATTAGCGGAGATCTCCTCGGCTGACGGCCCAAGCAGTTTCACTGAAGGGTCGGGGAGCTGCTGATCTAGATCGGGAACAAGAGGAGACACGTTTCAGGTCACTGAATATCGCGCGATATTTCACAGTTGGATGGAAGCGCGAGTGAAAGGTTCCAGCTTCCAAGAATGGCGCCCAGGGTTTTACTAGGATGCAAGTCAGTGCCGATGGAGGGCAGTGCATTTTAGTCAATACTGAAGGACAGGACGTTTGTGACCAAACCCTGCCGAGTCGTTGGTTTACAGCATCACCAGCTCGGTGACATCCAGCTCTTGGGATCTACCTCGGCCTGTGACCCGTTCCTTCCCTTTGCTCCATCCACTAATCACCAATGCGCCCCCTCCCACCTGCGTCACCCACAGCTGTAATGAGAGTAAACCTATTTCTGCGCTTACCCAGAGTGCAGCGCAACATGTGCGTGGTCCTGACTTTCACAGAGCTGGTTTAGGGAAGTCACACTGTGACGATGTGGAAGGTATTCCTGTGGGCGAAGGAAGGTGGGATTCTCCCCAGACCCGAAGCTCTAGCCTTAGTCTGTGTAGCGACCGGAATCACTGAGCGGCCGTACCCCAAAAGGAGCAGTGCTCAGTTGAAAAGGTGGCAGGAGAGAGGAGACAAGGACGAGGCAATTGGATGGGCGTCTGCAGAACTGTTATACCCTGACCGGGAGAAATGGAAGTTCAGTGAAAGTTGGAGGGAGGTTTCACCAGAGCATCCTCATTCAATAACTTGAAACTTGTAATTTTGTTGTCTTGACAACCGTGGTCTAGATCATATCCCCAGTGATACCTCAGGCAGCATTCTTAGAAGCCGAAACTCCTCACGCTGGCTTCCAACAAACCAGAGCAAAAGCGGCCAAGCTGATAGGATTGAAACCACGCAAACATAGAGTTGGGCGGTCAATTTCAGAAACGAAATATTTCAGTGCAGATGCCAGGGACACAGCATACAGCACCAGAGAGAAAATACAACTGAAAAAAGAGCTTGTTTAAAGACGATAACAATTCACACACAACTCTATATTCACTGAACACAACTTCATCGACCCACGATACGCGGCATGACTGGATCGTAAATTTGCGTTTTCATTATCATTATCATTAGCTAAGAAATAATAATGCATAAATTATTAATTACCAGTTGACCATATTCATGCAGCTAGTAATTGCAGGCAGGATTTACCTGTCACTTACCTGTCACAAAGAGCTTGGTCCCTGGGACGAACAAGAAGCCATTGAGCGATGAAAACAACTTCCAGCAATAATAGACGGCAGCGTCATTCAGCTCCACATTTTTTTATGTTTAACTGGTAAACCGTGCCGGCGCTTTTGGCTGTCGACGTGAAACGGTAGCTGCTAAAGCCAGACCCATAGGTCGGGGCGCTGAGCGAGTGATGGTAGTACAGGATCCATTGTGGAACCGCTCCCGGTGTCTGCTTGTACCAATTTACAACATAGTTATCCTTTGTTCCGATGTTACATTCCAACGTGGCCGTGGCTCCTGGACGCACCGACACGGTCGCAGGCTGAGTCAGAGTCTGGGCTTCTCCAGCTGTAAAAAAAAACAGGAATTCAGCTTTAGCCATTGACTCTTTAATGTGTCCCCTAAAGCCCACACCAACAACCGCTGGCGGTGCAGATATGCTGCCTGTACTTACAACCCAGCCACATTGCCAGAAGCCAGAAAAAGCACAACGTCTGTATCATTGCTGTCCGTCAGCTTCCTACGTCCCTTCAGCCGATGGATCTGTAAACTGTGGCCGCCGTCGCCAATGGTACTAATTTATAGAGCCGTTCATACCAGGGAGGAAACTCATGCAAATCAGGGCGACTCACACTGACCAACCAGAGCAACACACACAGAATTCTCGAGGCAATCAGCAGGCCAGGCAGGATCTAGGTAAAGAGTACCATCGCCGTTTCGGGCCAAAACCTTTTGGTAATATTTGTCCGCTTCTCTATCCTACGCCGGATTCACGCTTTCAATCTCTATTCACTCTTTCCCAAGATGCTGCCTTTCCTGCCGAGTTGCTCCGGTATTTTGTATGTATTGCTGGGATTTCCAGCATCTGCAGATTTTCTCTTGTTTCTGACCAACTAGAACAAAGGATTTGAAACCTTCCTATTCATCGTTTCATACCATCAGCATGAGGTGGTATCACTGGCGGCAAAGAGCAGATCAGTTGATAAAACAAAAGTTTTATTCTGGGTCTGATATCTACCAAGTTTGCACAGAGAGTGTCAGATGCAAAGGTCCGTGTCCTCTTTTATCCCCAGAATATGTGTAACAGACAACCCTCAGATCTACAGGTTGCGGACACACACGAAGTGCTGCTGGAAGCTCGGTGGGAGACTGATGAACGCTGCCGACTGTGCAGTCCAGCAGTACGTGCATTGTAGCCGGTGCAGCCAACGTTAAAACTGCACAGGCTGGAAAGTCTCTTGATTAATTAAAGGGTCCTGAGGGAGCCACATGTGTGGCTATCGTGCCATATTTGTGTCAACTTTTTAAAGTTTATCTCACTGATTATCACAATCATAGTTGTGAATGTTTACACAGTTTTTTCCCTGGATTTGAAATAAAAAATAATCTTTTCCCCTTATTTCCCTGATTCAGTTCTTGCCACTTTCCATCTCTCACACATCCAGGTACAATGGAGAACACTGTACAGACATCCTGTTTCCACACAAATCATTCAGATTTTGAATTCAAATCCACCCTGACTGTTAGAGGGATTGAGGTCTGTCTGAATGTGGGGATGGAATCTGTTCTGAGTAACAGTAAGGTGCAGAAAGCTATTGTGTACATTGGTAGAAGCAGACAGTGGGAACAACTCCACGATGTATTCTCCCGTATCACTACACTCTCACAGTGACCCGATACACAGGCAGAGTTATTAACCCTTTGGGAGAGGGCGCCTCTCATCATAGGCACTATGGTAGCGTAGTGGTTAGCACGACGCAATTACAGCTTGGGGCGATCTTGTGTAAAACGTTTCATTCTGGCGCTGGCTGTAAGGAGTTTCTACGTTCTCTTCGTGAGTGCCTACATTTACTTCGGGTGTTCCGGTTTCCTCCCACATTCCAAGGACGCACAGGTTAGTAGGTTAACTGGTCATTGGAAATGTTCCTTTGATTAGGCTCGTGTTCAATAGGTTGGTTGGGCCGGAAGGACCTGTTCCTTTGTCTCTCTAAATAACTAAACAAATAAATCATTACCCGTCCACGTCAGTCTCCAATCCCACATCATACACTCGGCTGACCGGTCCCATTGAGTTTCCATACGCACGTGTGATCAACAAATACCCAAGGTAATCAACAACATTTTGGGTGGGTGAAGTTGGAGAGGGGGGATACAGGCAACAAGACATTGCATAGTAATTTTGTTTTGAGTGTCGTCTTCACCTGTTCCTTGAGATAGTCTGATAAAAGGAACAGGAGGTGTTGCCAGCTGGAGCAACTGGGTGTCTGGTGTTTAGTGTTCGAGCAACAATAGTCCTTGCCCAAGGCTGAATGTTTTGTGTGCAGCAGGTTGCTGGAGGTTCTCATCCTGCAGCTAAAGTTAATGAAGATAGTGGGAGACAGGTTGATCACCATATAGCCGGACGAGCAGACAGATTGGCCCCAGGAGTCCCCTGAGGACACACTGCTCCCTGACTGTATGATACTCAGAGTACTGATTGGGAGTCATCTTCTGGGCTAGAGGATGAACATATGGTCCATTGTGTCCGTTTTGCAAGTGGGTCCATTGTGCAGGGAGAGAGCAGAGTGATCTGCAGAGGAACAAGAGAGAAGATTCTTAAAGTTAATGATTACTTGAGTTTATTGTGGCACAGACGTAATTCAGGGCAGGTATGTTGTCTCTATGGCGTACCAGTCACTAATCCCTGCTCAGTGATTTCACTGGAAAATCCTGAATGGGGAGAATTAACGGGTACCAATTTCTTCAAACATTACCAATATGTTTGGCTTTGTGGTGTAATTGGCCAGTGTAAATTTGCCCAGGGTTGTAGGTGAGTGTCAGGATTTGAAGGGAATACGAGGAGAATGAAAAGGGATTGGTACAGGGTTGGTGTAAATCGGTGTTTGAGGGAAAGCACAGACACAGTATGCTGCAGAGCCTCTTTCCATGCGTTATGACTGAATGCAGTCAGAATTTAGGCCGGTGGGATGGGAACCAGAGTGCTGGAACAGTTGGTGGAGAGGTTATGTTGGCAGATATTGGTGAACCCTCAAAGTTTAGAATCAAAATGTTGAGCATGGTGCAACAAGTGTCCCAGGTTGCATACATTTCAATGCCAAAGCTACCATAGGAAAGATGGATAATAGTGCTGGAGATGAGGTAACAGGTTTACAAATAGAGGCCATGATCGGTGATGAGAGGATGTTGTTGGGGCAAAATTGCCATCAAGAGAGTGAATTGAAACAAAAAAGGCAGACAGAATAGAAAAGGGGGAATACAGGACTGAAGATGTTGTATTTGAATGCAGAATAATATAAGTAAACTTGCAGCACAGTTGCAGATTGGCAGGGAATATGTTGAAGGCATCACTGAATTATGGCTGAAAAAAGATCACAGCTGGGAGCTTAATGACCAAGGATATATATTGTATCAAAAGGAAAGGCCTGAAGGCAAAGGTGGTGGCATTGATCTGTTGGTTAAAAATGAAATCAAATCATCACGAAGAGGTGACATAGGGTTGGAAGGTATTGAATCATTGTGGATAGAACTAAGGAACTGTAAGGGTTAAAAGACTCTGATGGGTGTTGTATACAAAACCCCAAACACCAGTAACAATGTGACTTACAAATTGTAATGGGAGATAGAAAATGCATGCAACAAAGGAAATGTAACAATAGTCATGGGGAATTTTAATATGCAGGTATATTGGGAAAATTATGTTGTTGCAGGATTCTAGGAGGAGGAATTTCTAGAGTGCCTACAACATGGCTCTTTAGAGCAGCTCGTGGTGAAACCCACTGGAGGATCGGTATTCACGAGGAAATCTGTAGATGCTGAAAATTCAAACAACAACACACACAAAATGCTGGTGGAACATAGCAGTCCAGGCAGCATCTATAGGGAGAAGCACTGTTGAAGTTTCCGGCAGAGACCCTTCATCAGGCCCGAAGGGTCTCGGCCTGAAATGTTGGCAGCGCTTCTCCTTATGGATGCTGTCTTGCCTGCTGTGTTCCACCAGCATTTTGTGTGTGTTGTTGTTGGAGGATCAGTTATTCTGGGTTGGGTGTTGTGCAGTGAACCGGAATTGATTAGACAGCTTAAGGTAAAACAACCCTGAGGGGAAAGTGATCTTAATTTGATCAAATTCACACTGAAATTTGAAAAGGAGAAGGTAATGTCAGTCATGTCAGTATTACAGTGGAGTAAAAGGAATTACAAAGGAATGAGAGAGGAGCAGGCCAGAATTCATTGAAAAAGAATCCTGGCAGGGATGACAGTGGAGTAGCAATGGCTGTAATTTCTGAAATCAATTTCAGAGGCATAGGAATTATACATCCCAAAGAGGAAGACTTATTTAAAATGAAATATGAAACGCGTCGCTACCAAAAAAGGTCACAGCTGATATAGAAGATATAGAGTGGGTATACAATAGAGCAAAAGTTAATGGGATGTTAGCAGATTCGGAAGCTTTTAAAAATCAATAGAAGGCAACTCAAAATGTTGTGAAGAAGGTAAAGATAGAATATGAAATTAAGCTAGCCAATACTGTTAAAGAGGATACCAAAACTTACTTCAGATATAGGAAATGCAAAAGAGAGGTGACTGTGGACATCAGACCTCTGGAAGACAATGCAGGAGAAGTTGTAATAGGGGACAATGAAATGGGGGATGAACAGAATAAGTGTTTTGCATCAGTCTTCACCTTGGAAGGCACTAGCAGTATGGGGGAAGTTCCAGGTGTCAGTGCTCATGAAAGGTTTCAAGTTACCATAATGCTAGAGCAGGCTCCTGAGAAACTGAAAGGTCTGAAAGTAGATATATATCACCTGGACTAGATCGTATACACTCAAGAGTTCTGAAAAAGGAGGCATTACTAATGATCTTTCAAGAATATTTAGATTCTGGAATGGTTTTGGAAGACTGGAATATTGCTAATGTCACTCTGCTCTTCAAGGAGGGAGGGAGGCAGATGAGAAATTATAGGCCAGTTAATCTCACCTCAGAGGCTGGGAAGATGTTGGAGTCAATTGATAAGGAAATAGTTTTGGGGTACTTGGAGGCACATGATAAAACAGGTTGTAATAAAAATGGTTTCATAAATGGAAAATCATTCCTGACAAATCCATTGGCATTCTTTGAAGAAATAACAAGTAGGATAGAGAATGGAAAATCAGTTGATGTTGTGTGCTTGGATTTTCAGAAGGCCTTAAACAAGGTGTCTCACATGAGGCTCTTAACAAGCTATGAGATCATTGTACTACAGGAAGATGCTAACATGAGCAAAGAGTGCATTAAAGGCAGCCTTCCACAGGGGTCTCTGTTGGGACCAATTCTCTTTACAATATATGTCAATGATTTGGATGATGGAATAGATGGTGTTGTTGTAAATTTTGCATACAGTATGAAGATAGGTGGAGTGGCATGTAGATTTATGCAAGTACAGAAGCTAGATAAAGATATAGACTGATTCAGAGAATGGGTAAAAAGTAGCAGTTGGTATAAATTGTTAGGAACTGTATGGCCCTTCACTTTGGTAGAAAAAATGAAACAGTTTACTATTTTCAAAATGGAGAGAAAATACAAAGAAACTGAGGTGCAAAGGACTTGGGAGACATTGAGCAAGATTCCCTGAAGATTAATTTGCAGGTTGCATCTTTTGTGAGGAAGGCAAATTAATGTTAGCATTCATTTGAAAAGGACTACAATCTAAAAGTAGGGAGGTAATTTTGATACTTTATAAAGCACTGGTGAGGCCTCATTTAGCATATTGTGAGCAGTTCACGGCCCCTAATCTTAGAAAGGATGCGTTGAAACTGGAGAAGTTTCAAAGGAGGTTCACAAAAATGATATGAGCTCATATGTAGAGCATTTGATGGCTCTGTGCCTGCATCCTCAGGAATTCAGAAGAATGAGGGGTGACCTTATTGAAATTTATTGAATGGTGAAAGGCCTTAATAGTGTATGTGAAAGTCAAAGACCAGAGGACACAGCCTCGGAATAGAAGAGTGTCCTTTTGGCATGGAGATGAGAAGGAATTTCTTCAGCCAGAGATTGGTGAATCTGTGGGATTCTTTGCCACGGGTAGCTGTGGAGGACAAGTCATTATGTATATTTAAGGCATAGGGTGGTTGAAACTTAGTGTGGGCATGAAGGATACAGAGAGAAGGCTCGAGATTGGTTTAAAAGCAAAATTGCATCAATCACAATGAAATCATGGAGTGGATTTGATGGGCCAAATGACCTAATTTTGCTTCTATATCTTATTTTTGTATGGACTTAAGGAATTGAAGGAATGTGTAGGAAGCATGTAATCACTGGTAGTGATCCCAGGATTACTTCCTTTGCTTTACTCTATGGCTTTCAAAAATGCAGGATAGAGAGCTAAATACTTGTCGGAATAAGTAGAGCATGAGGGAGACTGTAGACACATGTGTGATTGAGCGCAGATCACGGGGAGGTGCAGTCAGCCCAGGCCAGACAGAAGAACCGGAATTGTCATGGGAATTGTTCCAGAGCTGTCAGATTCTGAGTCCTCATGGGAAGTTTCCAGAGGAAGGAACGAAAGAGAACACCGTGTAAGGGAGTGAAAACAAAACCAGTGTACGGGAGGATAAAAGTTGCATAAAAAATGAATCAGGATAGCAGAAATAACATTTTTTGCAAAAGGCAGTTTATGGGACAGCAGAAGAAGCTCCACAATACCTGAACAGTGTACCTAAACTTCAGAATCTTATCCAACAAAGTTGTTGACTTCTAAAGGGTTACCTGGTTCCAAACATTTCAACTTATCTTTTTAAGGGTCTGAAGTGAGAAAAGTGTTCTCAAAAGACCAAAACTTTGTTTGATCAACACACATACAAAATACAGGAGGTACTCAGCAGGTTTTAGGGTTTAAAGTCTTGTTTGCCTCAATGATCTGGACATCTATATTGACTGGAGTCAGGGATTTGGGCATTGGCTCTTGCTGGGGCATCCATGCCAAACAAATCAAAGAGTAGAGGCTAGACTAACAGTGGACTACCTCTCCTCCAGTTACAGTGGTTCCACTCAATGCCTACAACCCTGACTGGTCAAAGCAATTGCTACGGAAACAACAATAAAGAATCCTTCTATATCTCTGTGTGACAGTATTCCTGAGTCTCCACCTGTGATTTCCATGTCTCAAAATAGTGAAAACTGGGCAGAACCCACTGACATGAAGGAAACACTGAACATCACAAAGACCAACTTTGCTTTTTGGAATGTATAAAGTATGTACATTTGCACAATACTGGCAAGCTAGAACAAATAGCTGCAGAAGGGCATTGTTACAATCTACATATACTGGGTGTCAGATGGACTGAGTATAGTGGCAGAAACTGGTCAAACAGTTTTATGCTCAGGAAGGGAAGATGTTCAGCATCATGTTGGTGTAGCTATGATTTTGAATAAGGGCATTGGGAAGTGCTTGCAGGAGTGAAAACCAATCAACAGCAGGCTGATTAGAGTCAGACTGAAAGGGAAACATGGGAATGTAACTGTAATCCAATGCTATGCTCCAACTAACAATAGTGACATTGAAGAAAAGGATGTTTTCTACAAACTCCTGCAATTAGAGGTAGCGTCATCATCATGGGGGATCTAAAAGCTAAAGTCAGAAACATACCTCACACATCACTTGGGCCATGGGCAAGTATGGATATGGAACAATGAATAACAATGGTGAAAGACTGGTGGAATGCTGTACCATAAACAATCTGGTCATGGGAAGGACCTTCTTTCCACACCATGAAATCCACAAACTGACATGGTGCTCATCTAGTAGATGAGGCAGGAACCATATTGGCCATTCGATAACCAATGGTATGTGGAGACAATCCCTGCAGGACCTAAAGGTGAAGAGAGGAGTAGATACAGGAAGTGATTGCCACTTTGTTGTAGCAGTGATGAAAGTCAAACTGAGAAGCACTGGGACAAGAACTCATATGCAAAGATGTTATGGTGATGAATGTGAGATCTGTCTTCACCATTCAGTTTATGAACAACTTCCAGGCCTTGTAAGACCTTAACCAGTCTGTGTCAATACATAACATCAAAACAATATGGAACTGGATTGCCCTTGTCTTCAAGGAGTGCAGCGAGACTTTTGTAGGATACAGAGCTTGAAAGAAGAACAAAGGATGGGTGGAGCTGTAAACATGGACAACCTGAGAAGAAAAATGGAAAATAAAGAAGTAAATATTAGATTTAAAGAAATGCTGATTTAGCTGAAAGTTCAACTGGCACACACGGAATCTAATAATAAAGTTAAGAGTCTTGTAAGAAAGAATAAGAGATTCCACGTGGAAGACCCTGCAGAGGAAGCCAAAGCAGCAGCTAATCGACGCAATCAGGGAAATATATACAAGATTTAAAAATTGGTAGGTTCAAGTCAGATCCAGTGGTCCCAGGAGAGATAAGAACAGTCTGCTTTTCACAACTGAGAAAGAACAAGAAGCACGATGGGCAGAGAATTTCAGAGAATTACCGCATAGATCACCTCCAAATGAGGAACCTGACATAAAAGAGGCAGCAGTGGGCCTCGACATCAACACAGATCCACACAAGACAGAAGAGATTGTTGCTGCAATTAAATCAATAAAGAAGAGCAAAGCTCCAGGATATCACAATTTGAAATCCGAAATGTTCAACCAGAACCAAAAGTTGCATCAGCCACCCTAGAATCACTCTTTGCTATAATCTGGACTTGGGGACAAGTACCCAAGAAATGGACAAAAGCAGTATTGTTACCATCCCCGAGAAAGGAACACTAAATAATTGCAACAACTGGCATTGCACCACATGTTTGTTAGTGCCCAGCAAGATGCTCACCAAAATCATTGTTCAATGGATTACACATGCTGTCAACGTGTGTCTGAGGAAGGAGCAAGCTGGCTTCAGGAAGAACAGAGGCTGTGTCCACCAGATCTTCACGCTATGTATCATCATAGAATAGTGGCAGAAACAAATGTATGTGAATTTTGTGACTTTTAAAAGGCTTTTGATAGCATCTGCAGGTAGAGACTCTGGCAAATTTTCAGATCATACAGGATCCCTTCCAAAGTTATCCAGTTTATCCAGAATTTCTATGCGTATTTCACCAACACATTTTGGGACTGCAATTGAGCTGTTAAGGCAAGACAGGCAAGGCTGTGTGATGTTAGAGATATTGTTTAACTTGGTGATTGACTAGGTTATGAGGCAAAAAATGAAAAATAAGCAGAAAGGCATCAGATGGAACCTATTCTCTACTTTAGAAGACCTTGGTTTTGCAGATAACCTCACATTACTATCACATACACACCAGAAATTGCAGGAAAAACTCAGACCTCTGTGTACCTTTGGTGGACAGGTTAGACTCAGAGTCAGCCAGAGAAAGACTGAGACCATGTCCCTCAATATAGAGTCTCTTCCTCATATCAAGGCATCTGGTCTCTGCATGATCCTCCATATTTTCTGGCCAAGAATCATCTCCAACCACACCCTATTCCTTCAGTGTCATCAGAAGGGGATGGCCACCATCTTCATGAGGAAACTGGAGATGAATTTGACATGTGATGAGACAAGAGGCCAACTCTATCATCAAGACAGAACTTCATTGGATCCCTGAAGAGTGGAGGAATCCAAGAGAGAATAGACAACATGATCGTGTACCATAGAGGCAGAAATGAGGACGCTGAACCACACCTAGGAAACAATAGAGAAGATGGTCAATGATACACAGAGACTGAAAACCTTCATTGCTACCCTGTGCTCCAGCAACATAACAGGCAGTATTTAACGAAGTAAGTTAATGAAATCAGTCTTCATTTGCAAGGAAATGAGGTGAATCTTATCAAAGTGAAATCAGTCATCTTCGCATTTTTCTCCATTAATTCAATTTAAGTGCAACATTGACCATCATGACCTTTTCCAATTTCCAAGCCTATCTGTATGGAAGTGAGAGAAAGAATGCCAGATGATGAATTTCATGTATAATGTGACCACCTGGGTGAGCTACATGAAGATATATTACAGAGATTTCAGTATATTCTCCCCATCC
Source organism: Hemitrygon akajei (assembly GCF_048418815.1). Lineage (NCBI taxonomy): Eukaryota > Metazoa > Chordata > Chondrichthyes > Myliobatiformes > Dasyatidae > Hemitrygon > Hemitrygon akajei. The sequence goes on from NC_133139.1 coordinate 44,015,079, forward strand.
CAATTCCTGATTGGTTTATTGCCCAGTCCTGAACACTAGCAATTAACAGGAAGGATGAAGGAAGAATTAATCTCGCTATAAAATTTTGAGCTGAAGCTGAGGTTCATAGCAAGACTTTTGGCTGCAGAAGGAAATCACTGAATGCGATCCTGCACTGTTGAAAAAGTCAAGATGTTCTTTATTACCTTTACAACATCATATTAAGTGACATGCAGTTTTAGTGCAGTCCCCCAACATCTTTCAAAGCAATGAAACAGACTGCAAATTACTGAACATAGGGTTCTGAGTCAGCTTCTGAGTGACATTGAGCCTGATGTTGAGAAACTGATACTCACTGCTCTGTCCATCCATCCCACTGAAAGGTGAAAAAGTTCTGAAGTACTGAATAGTTGCACTGTTAATGTCTCTCTGAACTTATTGATGAAAATTGTTTTTACTCTAATTACTGAAAATATAGAAATCCAGTGGGTCTCAGTTAATTGGGATGCATCAGGAACAGTACATCGTGGCACAATTAAATGGCTACACCAATTAGCGGATGTTTCATGGAAATAATTAAAAAGGTTTAAAAATTCAAATATAGTTTATCTGTATACAGTAACAGGTAATGTATTTAAATGAAATGCAGAACAAATTTGAAGACAAACAAAGCCACTTCAGCCGTTTTAAACTGCGTATTAATTTCTGATAGTTATTGATGTAGGAAATAATCCACTGTATTCTGTCATGTTCTCTTGATTGAATATAAATGAGCAAAATCAGCACAGACACCTAATACGGATAATGGACTGCCTTCATACAATGCTTTAATGACTGCATCCTCCAAATTTTCATTTTTATTGTAACATTCAAGATATCTGTTGATACCTTCACATTATTTGTAGGTCCTAACTTGTTGAAATAGTGACATTGTTTCTTTGTCACTCCTGGCTGTATTTGGCACCTCCAAGCCAAGGAAGCAAAACAGTAATGGATTGCTTTACTGCTTACTACTCACAAGCTATCAGTGACAAAAATCACTACATGTTGAACGTAATCACAGACAAGTGATACTATTTAAAAGCTGTTCACTCTCAGCACAACCTAGTGCTTAATGGCCACAAGACATGCATGTGACTGATGCTAATTAAAAATGGTTCAACACAGTGTTCTGTCCCAATTAAGTTGAAAAGTATCCCAACTAAACAAAGGGTATCTGGGCTATTTTTTTATTTGGTTTATGTTCTTTAAAAGTAGCCGCAAATAACAGCTGCCCTAATTAACTGATGGCTAATTAACTGGAATCCATATAATTTTATTTGTAGCTTTAAATAGTTTTTATTTAAATGTGGATAAGGGAGACTGAAGTTTTGACCAACAGAGGTGTACATAATTATTAATAGGATAGATGGATGGATACTAAGAATATTTTTCCAACTGAATGCCTACAATGAGTGCCTACAATGAGAGGACATTAGAATCAGGTAAGAGGGAAGATACTGAGAGAGAATCTGAGTAAGGATTTGATTCACTCAGAGAGTGAATGTTCACACAGCAATCTTGCATGCGCTGATAAATGGCAAGTAATATTCACATCATGGAAGTGCTGGACTGGGATCGTGTCCAACAAATGTGTGTATGACATCCTACCCTCAGCATTTATTGCCATCAACATCTCTGAGCCAACTACACCCAATGTCTTGGGAATCTCCATTGATTATCAATTCAAAATGATCAACTATATGAATATTGCTGGTACGAGGACATCAAAAACTGATTCACCTGCTTTAACAAAGCCTTTTCACCATTTCTAACGTGTAAGAGAAGAGCAGGATGTAATATTCTCCTCTTGTGGAGATGAGTATAGCTCCAACAACATTCCAAATTCTCAACTCTGTACAAGATAAGGGAGACCAATTGATTGGCACTCTACTTGTCACCAATGTGATCCATTAACAAAATGTCCTCCTGTTACTTACCCAGATTACTCCAGCATCATTTGCCAAATTTGTGAGCTCTACTACCAAGATATCAAGGGCAGAATGTGCCCAGGAGCACCAGCACATGCAGGTTCACTTCCAAGTCACCCACCATTCTGACATGAAAATATACTGATGGACCTTCATTGTCACTGGTCTCCCCATCCAACACCACCATGGGAGTACCTTCAGTAGAGGCACAACAGAAGTTCAAGAAGGCAACTTATCACCACTTACTGAAGGACAGTTCAGACAATTAAGGGCTGATGGAGAAATGAATGAATAACTGAACTGTGAGGAGGTCCAGATGTATGGGTGTATAGGCAAGGCTGCTAATATTTGATAGTAGAAATTAAAATAACAGAATGACAGATTAGAAAGGGAGAGGTTGTTCTCATCAGAAGAGATTCAAAAACTAGGGGATATGAAATGACAGGTAATGGCAAAAGTGACATGCAGATAATTTTCATAATTTTCCTCACACAGTCAGTGATAAGAGAATGCACTGCCAGGTGTGGCAGAAAGTTTCACTTGGAATGCTTAGAGTGGAGCAAGGTAATTGTCTATATCTGGAGGGTTATGGAAAGAGGGCAGAGGGATTGGATTTACTGGAGTGCTCTTACATCAAGCTGGTCTGAGGTCAACAGGCCGAATGGTTTCATTTCCTCAGGTAATCGTTCTAGGACACTCAATTATTTAGGTACCTCTAATGTCAACGTCTGATTCTGAGGGTGAACTCAAACCTGGCAACTCCCTTCCAAGTAAAAGCTTCCTTGATTTGAAGTAGTTAATAAGGTAGATAACTGTCTAATATTTCCCAGTATTTTCATTTGATTTAGTTCTGTGGAGTCGCTGGGATTAAATGGGAGCTCCCAATTTCAGTGAACCACTCCCTTTGTTACACTACAGTGGGATTAACACCCTTATGCTGTGACTCAGTCATTGCATCGAATCCGTTCAAACCCGAGTAAAATGACACACACGAGAAGTCCCATTAGTGACACCTTTTCACCAGTGGAATAGCTGAAAAATATCCTTCACATCAGAGTGCTATCTGCAAAACATGTAAAACAGAAACATGATGCAAAAATACCAGTAAACATTTCAATTATACTTTATACAAAATTACTGTGTGTTTATTTCCAGTATTTCAGCTGTGAATTAAGCTACTCACAGCCCTTGGGAATTACATTATCAATAGTATTGATGCCATTGACTATCACATTCAAACTTATCAATGAACAGTAGAATACTAATATGCTCATATTCTATCCATAGACAAAATTTATCATGAGATTATTTTCTACTTCAAATAAAATAAGGACTGTGAGGGGTCAGCTGCACTCATTATAGTACAGAAAAAGATCTTTTAAGGCATGGCTGCAGCGAGTTGGTCCTGCATCAATCAATTGACAGTATACAAATCAACTTAATCAATTTGGATTAAATGATGAATGGAGAAGGACAAGACATGAATCCAGTGAGAAAAAAAAACTATGTGAAATTGGACATTATTGAGCTGTGTCAAAATAGGAAAAGCAAATAATTTAAATTTTACAATTTTAAAACAAAAAATGAAAAAGGACTTTGTGTCTTGTTCAGGGTGTGAAATTAACAAACATCTGTGGCATCAACAGGAAATGAGACGTTATTTTAAGGAGAGGGATGGCCCAGAACTGACACAAGACATTTACACCTGTCTTTCTACTCAAACATTACAGTTTCTGATCTAGCCGATGGTACTTTAAGACACTTGGGTGTTAAAGGGACAATATCCCTGATGCTTTCCTTCTGTGGCAGTCAGAAGAACAAATGCCTCACATATTGTTCCATGTCAGTTTGCTGAATCACTTCACAGATTTATAGACTGAAATCTGGGGGAAGGAAACATTGATGGAATGTAATGGGAATGGATTCATTGATACCTATTGATTGTTTCAATGGGTATCAATGAATCCATTCCCATTAGATTGTCTAATTTTGTTTTTGTTTTCCAGTGACATCAAAGATGATGTGTTGCTTTAAAGTTTTGCAGAAATTTGGGAAAGCTTGAGCTTAAGCTGAATGAATGTAACAAATGAAAGGTGGGGGAAGGGAGGGAGAGAGAAAGAGAGAGAGAGAGATAAAGAGGGCTGTACAGAAGGAGAGAATGAGAGATGGATGCTGCCTGGTCTGAAGAGATCATCCAGCATTTTGTGTATGTTGCTTTGATTTCCAGTATTTGCAGATTTTCTTGTGTCTCTAACTGGACTTCTAATGAGTTATCCAGTTTTAGAAAATTATTTGATCACAACAAAAAGGATAAAGCTTTGATAGGTTATAAGTTACTGGAATTTAATGCAACATGTAATATTGACTAAAAGATGTTCTTCAAAGCTTGTGTAAGCCATTCAGAGATTGTATTCCAATGGATAGTTTAAAACTGAATGAATTAAAAACTGCAATTTTCAGTGAGTATTCATTAAATTAAATTCTGAATATTGAAGTTATTTATTTTGATTAGGTGCCATTAAATCGGTTTTTGTGTCTGCATTTCTGCAGTTTTGCTCTATATTAGGAGGAACTCTGCAGGTTGTTCAGATACTTGTAGAAAGGATTTATGAGCATTGCAGACAGCATTTGGAAAATGATAGTCTGATTGTGAATAGTCTGCATGGCTTTGTAAGGATCAAATCAAGTCTCATGAGCATGGATGAATTGTTTGAGGATGTGACAAAGCACATTGTTGAAGATAGAGTAATGGATGTGCTGTAGGTGGACTTCAGTAAAAATATATATGGAGTTCAGTAAAGTGCTTGTTGAGGTTCTCCATGATAGGCTCATTCAGAAATCAGGAGGTATGGGATCCAAGGAAACCTGGCCACGTGTATATAGAATTGACTTGTGCATGGAATGCAGACAGTTGTTTTAGAAGGAGAGTATTCTGCCTGATTGTAGGTGACCATTGTGATCCACAGGGATCTGTTCAGGGGTTCTTGCCCCTTGTGATTGTTATAGATGACTTGGATCAGGAAGTGAAAGGGTAGGCTGGTAAGATTGTTGATGATGAAAAGGGTAGTGAGGTTGTGCAGAGTGTGGAGTTTTTTTGTAGTTGGTAATAGGACATTGACAGGATGCAGAATTGGGCTGAGAATTGACAAATAGAGTTCAACCCAGAAGATGTCAGGTGATTCACTTTGGAAGCTGAATTTTAAAGGTTTGCAGAGCATTGTAAGTCAAAATAAGACCATGAACATAAGATACCGAAGCAGAATTAACCCTGCTTTGTCCCTGTAACAGTTTGTGCTCCAACCAATCAAGAATCTATCTATTTCTGTTTTAAATATACCCAATGAGTGGTCCTTCACAGCGCACTGTTCTAATGATTACACAGATTCATCAACAGCTGGCAAAGCAAATTACTCTTCATCTCTGCCCTCGATGGATGTCACTTTATTCTGAATCTATGCCATCTGGTCATTAACTCCTCCAATTTAGGCAACATCCTCTACACATCTGCTCTTTCTAGTCCTTTGCATGTTCGAAGATATCAATGATAGCACCAATCTTTGCTCAAAGCTCCATCAAGAACAGGCTTAGAGCCACCAAACACTCCTTAAACGTTAACTCCTTTATTCCTGGAATCACTTTCATTGTCACAACTGCTTCAAAACAAATTTGAAAGTTGCTGAGAGGCTGCATGAGGAAGTATCGTATAATATGACATACTTCCAAATAATTAAATTCCAACTCAAAAAAGTATGTTTAATCCTTTATGACAAACCAAAAATAAAATTATTTGACTCATACTTAATTTTTGTAAAACAAAGTCGAACAAAACAAGTGTAGTTATCTCAAATTCAAACAAAGACAAGCAGGGTGAGTGTAATTGGAACAAATCAAAGAAAGATGAGTGGTCAAGAAGAAATATGCATTCCCAACTCAGTCCCTCATTCTGCTGCTACGTAGGTGAACAGGTACCTCTGTTTATTTATTTCTACTGCTACCCAGACCAACGTGACAAAGTACCTTAACCCAGAGTGTGGATGCGCTACACAATTACACTACAGACAGTCAGTAAATAGATACATGACACCTACAACTATGAACGTCCTGTGGACCCTCTCCCATGACAGCACATCTTTTCTTAGATAAGGGGCCCAAAACTGCTCATAATACTCTTATTACAATCTGACCAAAGCCTTATAAACCTCAGCATTGCACACTTGTGTTTATATAATATTACTCTCAAAATGAATGCCAACTTTACATTTAACTTACATACCACTGACTCAAACTGCAAGTTAACCTTTACAGAATCCTGCACGAGAACTCCCAACTCTCTTTGCACCTCTGAGTTTTGAATACTCTCTCCATTTACAAAATAGTCTACACTTTTACTTCTTAAACCAAAGCGCATGACCATACTCTTCCCTACACTATTTGCCACTTCTTTGCCCATTCTCCTAATCTGTCTATGTTCATCTGTAGACTCCCTGTTTCTTTAACATGACCTGCTCTTCTACTCATCTTCTTATCATCCACAAACTTGACCATATAACCGTTGATTGCGCATCCAAATTATTGACATATAATGTGAAAGGAAGCAGTTCCAACAGCAAAGAGGGGAGAGGAGGACCAATGTAGTGATACGGGATTTCTTATTTAGAGGATTAGACACAAGATTTTCTGCATGTGATAGCGGCACCCAGATGGTATCTTGCTCCCCCTTCCCAGGGACAGGCACATCTTAGGTAGGGTGTGCAGTTTTAGCCTCCAAATTTGAGAAAGGATTGTGTTCAGTTTTGGTTTCCAAATTTGAGGAAGGGCATTCTTGCTGTTGAGATAGTGCAGCGTAGTTTCACGAGGTTAATTCCCGGGATGGAAGGACTGTCATATGTCGAAAGATTGAAGCGACTGGGCTTGTATATACTGGAATTTAGAAGGATGAGAGGGGATCTGATTGAAACATGTAAGATTATTAACGGATTGGACACGCTAGAGGGAGGAGACATGTTCCCGATGCTGGGGGTGTCCAGAACCAGAGACCATAGTTTAAGAATAAGGGGTTGGCCATTCAGAACGGAGTTGAGGAAAAACCTTTTCACCCAGAGAGTTGTGGATCTGTGGAATCCTCTGCCTCAGAAGGCAGTGGAGGGCAATTCTCTGAATGTTTTCAAAAAAGAGTTAGATAAAGCTCTTAAAGATAGCGGAGTCAAGGGATATGGGGAGGAGGCAGGAACAGGGTACTGATTGTGGATGATCAGCCATGATCACAGTCAATGGCAGTGCTGGCTTGAAGGGCCGAATGGCCTACTCCTGCACCTATTGTCTATTGTCTATGACATTCTGAAGAGAGAAGGTGAGCAGCCATAAGTCTTTGTACATATTGGCACCAATGACATAGGTAGGAAAAGTGAGAAGATCCTGAAGAGAGAATTTAGAGAGCTCAGATGAAGGCTGAAATGTAGAGCATCCGGGGTAGAAACCTCTAGATTGCTGCCTATGCTACGCATCCATAAGGGTAAGAATAGGAGGATTTGGCAGATGAATGCATGGCTGAGAAACTAGCGTGGGGCAGATTTCAGATTTCTAGATGATTGGGATCTCTTCTGGGGAATGTATAACCTGTGCAAAAGAGATGGGTTACAAATGAACCTCAACTGGACCAACAAATTTCCTGACATGTTTGGTAAAGCTGTTGGTTTGTATTTAAGACAATTTGACAGGGGTATAGAAACAGAGTGATATTAACTGTTGTATAACAAGCAAAAACAGTGTGTAATAAGACTGTCAGGAAGGAGAGGTAGATGATAGGGCAAGATTGCAGTGTGTGGTATCAGTTGTAGTGTAAAAGAAGGACAAAATCAAAAAGGGTGATGGATACGGAACTGAATGTGCTACATTTGAATGCAAGCAGGATACAGAATAAGGTAGATGATCTTGTAGTGTTATTAAAGACTGGCAGATATGACATTGTGGGTATCACTGAGTCACTCATTGTGAAGAAAGGACAGCCAGGTTGTCCGAGGGAGTGCCATGGACCTTTTGGCAAAAAAATAAAATAAAATCCTCAGAAAGAGATGACATGGGATCAGAGGATGCAAAATACTTGTAGGTAGAGTTAAGAAACTGCAAAGCTAAAAAGACCATGATGGGAGTTATATATAGGACTCCAAATGGTAGCAGGATATGGGCTACAACTACAACATGAGAGAGGAAAGGCAAGTCTAAAGCAAATGTTGTGATAGCCAAGGAGGATTTCAATAAGCATGTAATCAGGTTGGTACTCGATCTGGAAAGAAAGGTTATGTAGAATGCCTACAAAACAGCTTTTTGTTGAGCCCTGTAAGGGATTAGCTATTCTACATTGGGTGGTGTGTAATGAACCGGACTTGATTCAGGAGCATAAGGTAAAGAATCCCTTAGGAGCAATGATCATAATACAATTGAATTCACACTTCAATTTGACAGGCAGTAGCAAAAGTCAGATAAATCAGTATTACAGTGCAGTAAAGGCCTGAAAGAGGAGATGACCCAAGTTAATTGGAAAGGATCCCCACCAGGGATAAACGAAGAGCATCAATGACTGGAGTTTCTGGGAGCAATTAGAAAGGCACAGGATAGACACATCTCAAAGATACAAAGGTATTCTAAAGGCATGATGATACAACCAGGGATTATAAGGGAAGACAAAGCCAACATAAAAGCTAAAGTCATAGAGCAAAAGTTAGTGGGAAAATGGAGGATTAGCAAACGTCAAAAAAATCAACAGAAGGTAACTGAAAATACAAAAGGGGGAAAAGATGAAATCTGAAGGTAAGCTCAACAGTAGTATTAAAGAAGATAACAAAAAGTTTTTTTCAGATATGTAAAGGGGAAAAGGGAGACAAGGGTAGATATTTGACTGCTGGAAAGTGATGCTGGGGTGGTAGCATTATAACCATATAACCATACATGGTATAATATATGTATTAGGGGGAAAAAAGGAAATGTTGGGTGAATGCAATAATATTTTGCATCAGTTTGCACCGTGGAAGGCACTAGGAGTATACTCGTGGTGGCTTCTGATGTATCTACGATTAAGGAAACGACAACGCATTTGAAGAACTCTGTCAATGCCATTCAATAGAGGCTGACGGAAGTTGTGGGTCGTCTCTCCAGTGTGGAGGACACCACTGTGCAACTAGTGGGTGCCAGCGAGCAGAATAATAAACGCTTGGACCTGCTGTGGAACCGTGTCGAGGAGCTTGAGAACAGGAGCAGACGCAACAACGTCAGGCTGATTGGTCTAAAGGAGGGTGTGGAAACGGGCGTATGATTAAGTGTGTGCAAAGAATCATGTCTGAGGGATTTGGCATCAAACTGAACACAGAGTTTGAGATTGAGAGGGCGCATTGTGTCCCGCCTCCTTGGCCAGGCGAGGATCACCCCCACAGGTTGGTCCTAATACGATTCTTACGCTCTTCGGCCAGAGAGAAAGTGCTGCAAGCGGCCAAAGCAAAAAGTGGAGTTCAGTGGGAGGGATGTAAAGTCTACTTCTTTCCGGATATGTCCAGAGAATTGGCTGAAAAATGGAGGGCATTTACTATGGCTCGGAAAAAGCTGCAAAGAGTCAACGTGAGGTATGCACTCACTTATCCAGCAATTCTGCACTTCACATGGAAAGGAAAGAACAAGTTATTTACTACTGCTGCAGAAGCAGATAAATTCATTCAGGAAAAGTGCGGCGCTGGCATTGACTGAGAGACAGTAATAGGTGGAGATAACTTTTTACGTAGAACAGGGTGTGTGGGGAGCTGGATAAAGCGGTCTGTTTAGTGTTAGGCTTACTAGCTGGCACGGTACTTCACGGACCATAACATGTGTCTTTTTCTTTTCTATTTCGTTGTAGAGTTTATCGTGCCTATTTGTTTTTATTTGTTAGTTAATCTGGCAGGAATATATTATAGCTATGTTTTTGGGTTATGTTGGTTGTTTAATTGTTGTTTGAAAGTGCAGCCTTTGCAGGGTTTGTTGGTAATAATTTAACATGGGAAAAGAGTGCAGCAGGTTTTTCTTTGGATTTTTTTTTGGAATTATTGAATTCCAGACTGAGTCATCCGGTAAAATATATATTTTTGCACATGTGTGCATGAGGTTTAGAACATGAAAATGGTTAATTTCATATCATGGAACATTAATGGGTGTGAAACCCAATCCAGTGGAAAAAGATTTTATCATACCTTAAAGGTAAACAAATTGATATTGCATTTGTCCAGGAAACACATTTTAAAGATGTTGAAGCACTGAAATTTGGAAGAGATTGGGTGTGCCGGGTATTCTATTCGTCATTTAATAGCAAATAAAATAGGACAATGATTTATTTAACAAAAAACTTAATTTTGTATTGCTTAGAGAATTTAAAGACACAGAAGGCATGATAATTTGCATAGATGCACTTATTAATGGGGTGAAGATAGTACTTTATAACATAAATGCACCTAATAAGGAAGATTCAGACTTTCTTAACAAGGTGAACAAAATTTTAGGTGCCAAGGAAGAAAAATAATTTTAAGAGGAGACTTTAACCAAGTAATGGACCCAGTTATTAATAAAAGCAAATTTCAGACATCACCATTACCTAGGGACAGGTTTGCCTTTCATCAACTTATTGAGGATGTCAGTCTGGTGGATATATGGCGATTGGTGAATCCATCTGGAAAAGAATAAACATTTTTCTCTCATCGACATAAATCCTACTCTAGAATAGATTTTTTTCTAATATCCTACTCTATTGTTGAACAGGTGATAGACTGTAAAATTGGCCCAATCGCATTATCAGACCATGCACCGGTTGAAATTCAAATTGATTTCAATACTGAAAGGGGGAGGAGGGGTAGATGGCAAATGAATACTATGCTGTTAAAAGATGAGAATTTCAGTGATAAGCTGTCTGAGGATCTGACTTCGCTTTTTGAATTGAACGTAGGGAGCACTGTAAAGCTGTCCTTGGTATGGGAGGCATCCAAGGCGTATATAAGAGGAAAATTAATAGCACTAACATCTAAAAGGAAAAAAGAAAGTATGGAGCAAATAAAAAATCTGGAGGCAGAAATAAACACATTGGAAAAGGTCTTATCAAGACAATATACCGATGACTCATACAAAGATCTGTGCAACTTGAAATTTCATCTAAATAACATATATAACAAAGAAGCAGAATATGTATTTTTTAGATTAAAAACAAGTTTCTACGAAGGTGGTGACGAAGCTGGTAAGCTGCTGGCATGATATTTAAATCAGGAGAATACGAATAGTGTTATACCTTTAATTAAAAAAGGGGATACATTAGTGTCATCATCTAAAGAAATATATAAAGTCTTTCAACAGTTCTATGAACATCTATATGCGTCATCGTTTAATCATGACCAGGAGGAGCTGAATCAGTTTTTTGCTAACATAAAATTGCCTACATTTTCCCCACAACAAGCTGAGTCCTTGCATGCCCCAATTACTGAGGATGAGGACAGACGGGCTATTGCGGCTATGAAAATGGGGAAATTTCCAGGTATGGATGTCTTCCCAGTTGAATATTATAAGAAATTTCTGGACATATTGGCTCCTATTCTAAGAAAAATCTATTCAGAAGCATTTAATTTGGGATCTTTACCTAATACATTTAATGAAGCATTAATATCTTTGATCCCAAAAAAAGACAGGGATGCAATACATCCTTCCAATTATAGGCCTATATGCTTAATTGATGTGGACTCTAAGATACTGACTAAAATACTGGCTTCACGATTACAGAAAGTACTGCCATCTATAATTAACACTGACCAGGTTGGCTTCATTAAAGGCAGATCCCCAAATGGCAATTTAAGGAGATTACTGTACTTAATATGGCTGAACTCCACAAGTACTGTAGTATCCCAGTTACTGCCAACTCCCAGGACACTGAAAAGGCCTTTGACAGGGTTGAGTGGAGATTTTTAACCACGGCCTTGTCATTCATTGGGTTTGGCTCTATCTTTAAATCATGGATTAAAAATTTGTATAAAATCCCTAAAGCTGCAGTTATTACAAATGGTATCATATACTCATTTTTCAATACTTCACGGGGTACATGCCAAGGCTGCCCCCTCTCCCCACTGTTATTTACAATTTTTTTGGATCCAAATATTAGAGGGGGGAAGGGAGGCGGAAAGGAGCATAAGTTAATGCTATTTGCTGACGATATTTTATTACTGATTAGTGACCCTCCTAATTCCTTACCCCCACTAATGAAAATAATTCAATTATATTCTGAAGTGTCTGGTTATAAAAGCAACTGCAGTAAATCTGAGGCTATGCCAATGTCAAAATTGTGTTATTCAAATTCAGTATCTCAGTTTAATTTCAGATGGGTGCCAGTTGGAATGAAGTATCCAGGGGTCAAAGGCAGTCTTAATTTGGATGAAATAATTACTTTAAATTATGATTCATTATTGAGTAGGATGAGAATTTATGTGGATAAGTGGGGGGCACTGAGATTGTCACTCTGGGGTAAAGTCAATATAGTTAAAATGGTCATAGCACCTCAGTTTAACTATCTTTCTATGATGCTTCCTTTAAATATTTCAGATTTGATCTACAAGCAATACAACAAAATTATTAGTGATTTTCTATGGGATAAGAAGAAATCCAGAATTAAAATGAGTAAGATGTGTATGTCCAGGGACATGGGTGGGCTCAGTCCACCAGATGTCAGGGCATATAAATTATCCTTTGAAATGACCAAATTAGATAAACATTGGGACAGGGCTGATGTTGATTTAGATTGGGTGGTCAGAGAACGAAGCTTGGATGCATCACATTCTCCCCTTAACATTCTCTCACAACATGTGGAAAACAAGACTCGTTTAAATCCTATACTATTTCACTCAAGGAGTGTGTGGAGTACAATTCATAAGGCTTGTAGAATGTCATATTTAAATCAGTTATACTCCTCGCTCTGGAAGAACCCTGCGATACGCATTGGGAAAAGAATGGTGTACTGGAAAGAATGGAAGATTAAAGGTGTAAATACAGTAGGTAATCTCTATTAGAATGGGATTTTTATGTCATATGTGAATTTACAGAGGAAATATAACTTCATAGATAAAGGGAATTTCTGGAAGTATTTACAAATTAGACATTGTGTTAGCAGCATATTCAAGAATGGTGGCCCACAAAGTAACTCTTTAACTGAATACTTTACATTAACACAGGAAGCTGATAAAGCATCAGTGTCTTATGAAATGTTCAAACACTCTGTGGGTGAACCGTGTAACAATCTCAAAGCAGTATGGCAGAAGGATCTTTGAAGCAATATTGAAGATAATCAGTTGTCAAATATTTTATCAAATGTGGGTAGACATATTAGGGAATCGAGAGGGAAATTTATTTATTATTAGATAGTACACAGATATTATTGGACACCAACTAGACTCTACAAAATGGGGATTGTTGATAATAATTAATGTTGAAAATGTAAAAATGAGGTGGGCACATATTTTCACATGATTTGGGAGTGTTCCATGGTTCGCCCATTTTGGTGTAAAGTTCTTGATTTGTTGGGGAATTGGTCGGGTCCTACACTGCCCTTGTGCCCACGGCTTTGTGTCCTGGGTGATAGGACAATGAAACCTAATGTAAACAATGACAACTTTATTAGTTTAAAGGTGGGTCTCATCACTGCTGCAAGAATTATATTGCAAAACTGGAAAAAAGCCCAGATGTCCCACTGTGAGGGAATGGACTGAGGAAATGTTTAAGATCTCATTATATGAACACAAGTTGGGAAGAATTAACAGTGAGGGAAAAGTGCAAGATACGTGGGATCAATTTTGGTTTTATGTTAATTTAAACTTAAGTTAGAAGTTTATTTCTGTTTCTCAGTTTTATATGTTCTCCTGTCATGGGATGGCTGTGTAAATATGGTGTACTGTATCTGCTCTATGATATGCTGTACTGTTTTGTAAAATAAGAATAAATAATAATAAAAATTAGAATTAGAAAATAAAAATACAGGGAGAAAATTCAGAAATCCAAGGTGCAAAGTGACTTGGGAGTCAATGTGCAGGATTCCATAATGGTTGATTTGCAGGTTCAGACATTGATGAGGAAGACAAATGCAACGTGAGAATTTATTTCAAGAGGACTAAAGTAAAGAGGAAAGGATATCATACTGAGGCTTTATGAGGCATTGGTGAGCCTTCACTTGGAGAATTGTAAGCAGTTTTGTGCCGCTTATTTAAGAGAGCGGGTGCTGACATTGGAGAGGATTCAGAGGAGGTACATGGGAAATGTTCCAGGAATGAAAGGCTTATCAGACGAGGAGCGTTTGATGGCTCTGAGCCTTTTCTTCTTGCTTAAATTTAGAGAATGAGGAGGAGGATTCATTGAAACTTATTGAATGTTGAAGGTCCTAGAAAAAGTGGATGTGTTGATGATGTTTCCTATGGTGACAGAGTCTAGAACCAGAGGGCTCTGCCTCAGAATAGAGAGATGCCCATTTAGAATGGACATGAAGTGGAATTTCTTTTGCCAGAGGGTGTTGAATCTGTGGAATTTGTTCACAGGTGGCTGTGGAAGCCTGGTCACTGAGTGTAATTTAGGCAGAGGTTCAAAGGTGATTGAATAGTTGGAGCAGGAAAGGTTATGAGGAGAAGGCAGGAGAATGGGCTTGAGAGGGAAATGGATCAGCCATGATGATGCTTCTAAGTCTTCTGGTCTTATGTTCTTATGGAAATGCACTGAAGCCTCTCTTTTACTCTTCATATATCTGAACAACTTTTTGTATCCTCTTTTATATTATTCGCTAGCCTACATTCATATTTTATCTTTTTGTTCCAGTTTAAACTTCCGGTTTAAGATGACATATCTGAAGGCGGGTGATCACTTACTGATGGTTCTCAAAGAAATAACTACAACTATATAATTTATTAATACCAGTTTATCTGTAACAAATTGTGAGCAAAGTGGTGAGCAAAGCTGAAGATGACTCAAGGGTCAACGCATGTTCAAGAGTAGTGGTCGGAGACAGAGAGGGAGCTGGAGTGAGCGGAGTGGGGAAAAGTCCATGCAGAGGAGCTTCTGAGCCTGTCCAACTAAATTGACACTGAGGAGTAATCGATGGAAAGGTTGGGTACAGATTGGAATGTTGCAGCAGGGTCCAGGCCCAGAGGGAGTTTTTGTGACAGGGCTTGGGTTGTAGAGTGAGGAATGCTGCGATGTTTGGATGATTTCACCATCAAACTGGAGGTATGGGTCGGGTCTGTTCTGACTGCTGCTGTGCTCTTTGCTGCTCCAAGGCTGAGGGGATGGGCCTGTACAGCTGCTCCAGCCTTCATGTCTGCGGGCCCCACAACATTCTGCTTTGGCAGGTGATGAACTGAGCCTGCGGTTGTTGGCTTTGTGTCCATGGACTCACTTTCCTTTTTAATGCTGTTTACTTGCTTTAATTGTTTACACAATTTACTTCTATTTCTCTCTCTGAATATTGAGTGTTTTGTTATATTTTTTTCACTTGGTCCTTTTGGGTTTCTTGCTTTGTGGCTGCCTTTAAGGAGACACAACTCAATGTTGTATAATACGTGGGTGATTGATAAATTTGTGGCCTAAGGTAGAAGAAGATGAGCTATACAGCTCTCGTTACATGCATATGCAGGTAAACTCTTATTATGCAGAAAGTTTGAAGTTAATAACTCATTTCCTTCTACCTTAGGCTACAAACTTATTAATCACTCCTGATGAGTTATTAACTTCAAACTTTCTGCATAATCACTCGAAGAGTTGAACTGTATGTGCGTGTAATGAAAACTGTATAACTCATCTCCTTCTACTTGGGCCATGAATCTATCAATCACCCCTGCTGTGGACACTTTCTGGAAGTTCAACATCTGTATGCTCCACGACCGCTGGACTAAGTGTGTAAATGTAGGAGGGGACTATGTTGAAAAATAAATGTGCTAGGTTTTCTAAAATTTACTCCTTCTACCTTAGGCCATGAAATTATCAATCACCTCTCGTATATACATACTGCAATCATAAATGTACTTTGAAATTTTCATGTTTTTTTAATTGCCTGCTGTTCATTTTTAAAAGCTTCCAAATCTTTTAATTTTCCACTAACTTTTGCAATCCTATTTGCCCTCTCTTTTGCTTTTATGCCCGTACTGTGCTGTCATGTTCTATTCCCTGTGTTCTATGTAAAAACGTGTATTTTTATGGTATTAGCTTATTAAAGAAATTAAAACATGATTCAGTATATGTTCAAAACAAATTTAAGTAGTTTGCTGATTCTTTAAAATCTGGCAATCTGGGAATCGCTGGTAGGTACAGTATCAATTATTTATCCCTTGAGAGAGGGATGGTGCATTGTGGTCTTGCACTGCTGCTGATATTCTGGGGAATGTGCTCCCACAGTGATGTTGGGGAAGATGTTCCTGAAATTAGGTGAAAAATCAGCGATACATTTTCGGGTCTAGATGTCTTGCCAGTTGGAGGAGAACCTGCAGGTGGTGATGTTCATCTGAATCTTTTACACTTGTCCCAATCGTTTTTCACAGAATGCCAAGGACCCCTAACATTAACTGAGAGGTCCGTGGACCCTAGGTTTGGAACCCCAGCTTTAGTGGTTGAGGTGGGGTTTGGAAGGTGCAGTCAGAGGGGGTGAGTAAATAACTGAATTGCATTTTGAAGATATTCCACACTGCAGCCATGGTGAGGTGGTTGTGGAGGGAATAATAGAGGAATTATTCAATATGGTAGTAATCAAGAGGGTTGTTGTGGTCAAGAATGACGTTAAACTCCCTGAGAGTTATCGTAACTGAAGTTGAGAGTATTCAGGTAAGTGGAGAGAATTTTTATATAAGTATATTTTTACTAATTTGCCAAATTTCGTTGAACTGAAGTCCCATTCTACATCTCACCTTAATTTCCTTTTCCTTTGATTTCAATGGAAAGGAAACCAAGCTTTGGCAATGTAAGTAAGTGGAGGGGGCTGAATTCACTGTCACCAGTTAAACCATCAGATTTATTTAACATTTCCTTCTCTCAGTATTGAGTGAACATTCTGTGGGGTGAGGTGACTCAGAAAACTAAACATTGCAGAATTTGTGAGACAACTTGTGTTTTGGCTGCCACAACAGAAGAATACATGAGATAATGTCCCTTTAAGCAGTCAAGTGTCTGACAGATATTTAAAGTAAAATCAGGTAGAACAGAAACTATGATATTTGGGTAGTGTGGTATAAAAAGCAGGTGTAATCATCTTGACTCAGCTCTGGGCTGTCCCTCTCCTTAAAATAACACTTCATTTCCTCCTGGGGCAGCAAACATTTGTTATTTTCTCACCCAGATGACTACAGATCTGAGCCGCACCAAAGCTACTTTTTTAAAATGGTGAGGCGATTTTTATATTAAAATGAGATTATAAAAATGTTTTCTTTCCCCATGTTAACATGGCTTATAATGGCCAATTCTTTTGCACTGTAATAGATAACTCTTCCCTTCCATTCATAACTTAGTCCTAGCTGATTTATAATACTGTAAACTGATTGGTGCAGGACCAACTCACTGCACTATTTCCTCAACCAATCATCTTTCTGCATTATAAGGAATTCAGTTGCCTTTCAATGTCCATGTTTTATATGAGGTATCAAATAGTATCATAATAAATCATGTCAATGAATAGAAAATAAAGGTCTCAATTTTCTATGGTTCATTGATAGCAAGTTTGTATATAATTGTCAGGTGGCATTAGTACATCAGCATTAATTGCAATGTCCATTTCTCTCTAGTGTCATCATCATTAGGAGCTTTGTCGTATGACAAAAGTGATCATGGTCTTCCATCTGTCTTTAATCTGATAAGTTCTAATGATCTCTGCAGGAAGCACTCAGATCTAACTGAGGAAATGCTTTGAGAGGCTGGTCATGGCCGGAAACAACTCCTGCTTCAGCAAGAACCTGGACCCATTGCAATTTGACTATCACCACAATAGGCCTGTGGCTGGTGCAAACTCAATGACTCTGCATGCAGTCTCAGATCACTTGGACAATACAAACACCTACATCAGGATGCTGTTAATTGACTATAGCTCTGTGTTCAACATTATCATTCCAACTGTCCTCATCAAAAAGCTACAGAACCTGTGACTACATACCTCTCTCTGCAATTGGATCCTCGACTTTCTAACTGGAAAGCCACAATCTGTGCAGATTGGTAATAACATCTCTTCCTCATTGACGATCAGCTCTGGTACACCTCAAGGATATTTGCTTAGCCTACTGCTCTTCCCTCTCTAGACTCACGGACTGTGTGGCTAGGCAGAGCTCAACTGCCATGTATATATTTGCTGATGATACAACCATTGTTGGCAGAATCTCAGATGGAGATGAGAGGGTGTTCAGAAACAAGATATACCAGCTAGAAGAGTGATGTCGCAGCAACCACCTTGCCTTCAATGCTTGTAAGACAATAAAGCTAATTGTAGACTTCAGGAAGGGTAAGATAAGGGAACACAAACAAATTCTCATAAAGGGATTTGAAGTGGAGAGAGTAAAGAATTTCCTGGGTATCAAGATCTCTCAGTATCTAACCTGGTCCCAACATATCAATTCAGCTATAAAGAATGCTAGATAATGGTAATATTTTATTAGGAGTTTGCGGAGATTTGGTTTGTCACCTAAAACATTTGAAAACTTCAACAGTTGTACTGTGGAGAACATTCTGAGGCTGCATCACTGTCTGGTATGGGGGTGGGAGAGTTCGACTGCACAGGATTGAAAGAAGCTACAAAAAGTTGTGTAATTGGTCGGCTCCATCATGCAGTCTATCCTTCACAGTATACAAAACCCTTCAAGGAGCGATGCCTCTGAAAGGTGGTATCATTGTTAAGGACCCACAACACCGAATACATGCCCTCTTTTCATTCTTACCATCAGAAAGGAGGTACAGAAGCCTGAAGGCTCACACACACACATAGATTCTTGAACAGCTTTTTTCCCTCTGAATTCCAAAATTCAAAAAGGATTCTGTTGCAAGGAGAATTTCTCAGTTTCTTTCTCTGGGGAACAGATGCCAATAAAGGTATTTTTCTTGATCCACACAAAATTCTGGAGGACCACAGCAAGTCATTCTGTCTGCATGGGGAGGAATAAGTGGTCCAAGTTTGCCATTCATTAGGATTGGAAAGGAAGTTAGTAGAGGCCAAAATAAGAAAATAGGGGGTGGGATGAAATATAAACTGGCTGGTGATATATGAAACCAGGTAAAGCAAATGGTGGCCAAGTTGGAGAGGGGAATGAAGTACGAATATGGGACATGATAGGTGGAATGGCTAAAGGAGGAGGAACCTGATAGAAGAGAGGAGTGTACCATTGAACGTGTATTCACGTCTGAGCAGCCCTATTTAGGATCAACTCTGCTCACCCTGAACTGGGAAAGGGCTAGAAAAGTTGCCCTAAAAATAGTCTGCTTCACTCCATCCTGTCTGGAAAGCTGCATCCAGAAGGATCACCATCATGCAGTCGAAAAACACTGAGAAGTGAAAATATGAAATTTTGAGCCTGGAATATACGAACTCTGATGGATAACCCAAACTCAGACCGACCAGAAAGGAGAACTGCCTTTGTTGCCCGGGAACAACAAAAATTCAACTTTAACATTGTTGCTCTGAGTGAGACCCACAGAGCTGGAGAAGGGCAACTAAAGGAAGAGCAAGGTCAATACACCTTTTTCTGGAAAGGACTTGATCCTGAACATCCGAGGATCCGAGGTTTTGCCATCTGAAATAGCTTACTTCAGAAGATGACAGAACAACCACTGGGAATCAATGAACGTCTCATGACTGCGAATCCAGCTTAACAAGAACCAACATGCCACCACCATCAGCGCCTATGCTCCAACTCTGGATGCTGAAGATGAAGTAAAGATGAACTTCTATACCCAACTTGACCATGTGCTTTCCTCTGTTCCCAACAACAACAAGATCATTTTCTTGGGCGAATTCAGTGCCAGAGTTGGGGAAGATCATAGACTCTGGACTGAAATAATAAGCAAGGAAGGAGTTGGCAAGGTCAACACCAATGGAACACTCCTACTCACCAAATGTGCTGAACACAACCTGGTGATTACAAACACACTATTTCGCCAGAAGAACAGGCACCAGGACTCCTGGCAGCATCCACACTCCAAACACTGGCACCCCATCGACTACATCATCATATGATCTCGGGACCAACAAGATGTACTGATAACAACAGCTGTTACTGGTGCTGACACGTGCTGGACAGACCATCGACTCATCTCGTCCATCAACAGAATGAAGATTCGGCCCAAAAGGAAACACCAAAATCAGAACACTATTAAGAAATTTAATGTTGACATCTTTCAAGACATCAACCATGTACAGAAGTTCCAACAAAATCTTCAAGGACAACTGCCTCAACAAATCCCACCATCTGTAGAAGAACACTGGAATCAATTGAAGAATGCTATCATCACCTCCTGCAAAGAAACAATTGGGTTCAAGAGGAAAAAAAAGCATCAGTCATGGTCAACAATAGTAACTGTGAGCCTTTTCAAGTTACATCAGGGGTAAAGCAGGGATGCATGATTGCCCCAACTTCATTCGCCATCTTCATTGTGACAATCATCCACATTATCAAGGACGACCTACCCTCAGGAATCAAAATTGTCTTCAGAACAGATGGCAGAAGTTTCAAGCTTGCCCACCTCAAGTCCAAAAACAAGACATCCACGAGTTCCCTCATCGAGTTCCAATAAGCAGCTGACAAAAGTGTTGCAGCTCTTTCAGAAAACCACCTACAACAGATTCCGACTGCCTTCAACCGTGCATACATGGAACTTGGACATACCACCAATTCCAAAAAGACTCAGATCATCTACCACCAGTCACCAACTGAGACAAATCGTATTGAACCATCAATTCAACTTGGTGAAATAACCCTGGAAAACGTGGACCACTTTCCATATCTTGGAAGTCACCACTCCTCCAATGTCGACCTTAATGATGAGATCCAACATCTTCTTAAATGCTCTGGAACAGCTTTTGGACGTCTCTGAACAAGAGTCTTTCATGATCGTGGCATCCGAACAGACACCAAAATGTTAGTGTACAAAGCAGTGGTAATCCCAACGCTCCTGTATGCATCAGAAACCTGGACAACATACCGACGACATCTGAAGGCACTTGAAAAGTTCCATCAACGTTGTCTTCGAAACACCTTAAATATCAGCTGGGAAGATAGAAGAACCAATGTCAGCGTGCTAAATGAAGCAAAAATAACAAACATCAAAGCCTACGTCATCAACAACCAACTAAGATGGAGCAGTCATGTTGTTCAGATGAAAGACGGAGGGGCAATGTAGGAAGATGAGTAGCAGGTAAGGAAGAGGGAACGGGTGATAGGGGAAACAGAAATGGGAATGGAAAAAGAGGGAAATAAGTTACTGGAAGTTATAAATATTGATTTTTCTCCAACATCATGTTGGAGGCTACCCAGACAGAATAAGAACTGTTGCTCCTTCAACTTGAATGTGTCACATTTCCTGTAACCTGGTTGTAGAACTTCCTTGAATAAATAGTCTCTGCCTTTAGACTCTGTGTGCACGCTCAATGATTTTTTTTTTAAAGTCTACTCACAGATCACCTTGAAACCTTCTCAGCTTCCCAGTCTGCGCAGAAAACCAGAGTGCCTTGCATCTTCATTGGATATTAAAGGCTCTGTCAAGCCTTTATTCAATCAAATGCTCTTGAGAAGGTGGTGATGAACTGGTTCTTGAAACGCCATAATTTCTCTGAGAAGCTATTTCCACAGTACTAGTGAATGGGGAGATCCAGAAATTAGATTTAATTAACATCCATAAATTTATTTCCTGTCAGGTTGTTGTGTAATTTGGAAGTGAACCTGCCCTTGGTCGTACTCTCTGGTACATTCTAACCCAATCGTATTGGTTGTAAAACTCAGAGATTTGAGAGGTGTATTTGGAGTATTCTGAAGAAGTAACAGCAGGATATTTTGTAAATGGATCACACAGCATCCATTGTACACCAGTAATGGAGGGACTGTCATTTCATGATGGTGGATGGGTGCCAATCAACTGGGCTGCTTTTTCCTGGATGATGTTGAGCTTTTAGAATATTGTTGGAGCTGGACTCATCTCCACAAACAGAGAGAAGTCCACTGTGTTCATGTCTTAGGACTCAGAAATAACAGAAATGCAGTCTGATGGTTACTTACTTAATCCCATATGGGGGCATAGACTGCCGACAGCAACTCGTCAGAGTCCTCTGTCCTGTGCCAGTTTTAAGTTTTTCCCCAGGAATAATCCACTGTCGAAGATCCTTCCTCTCCCAGGGATGAGAATTCTAGAGCTCCTGTTGGTGTTTATGTAGCTCTGGGTTTTCACAGGATGAAGTTGCTAGCCCCATGCCCAATCCTACTCCAATTCTAAGCAGGTCTTAGAATTATCCATTGCAGTTTTTTTGTGATGGTGATGGCACAAAATGCTACGGTTCATAGTTCAAAACATTCTTCCTGGATATGCACAATATTTTAGTCACCTGAATATTACTTGAAATTTACCAGCCCATACCTGAATGTGATGGTGATGTCAAACTGAGAAATCAAATGAGTATTTGCATATCTCTTCTCTTGTCAACACACACAAATTGCTGGAGAAACTCAGCAGGCGAGGTAGCATCTATGGAAAGGAGTACAGTTGAAGTTTCGGGCTGAGAGCCTTCAACAGGACCAGAGAGAAAAGGTGAGGAGTCAGAGTAAGAAGGTTGGGGGGGGGGCAGTGGGAGTGGAGGAAGAATCACAAGCTGATGGCTGAAACTAGGGAGGGGTGAAGTAAAGAACTGGAAGGTTGATCAGTGAAAATGATAATTCGACCTGGACTCACTGGATTTAAACAAATTTGTGGGGATGGGGTGGGTGTTGATCTCAGTGAAAGCTACCGAATGTTGAAAGGACTAGATAAGGTGGATGTGGAGGGGAAGTTTCCAATGGTGGGGGTATCCAGAATTAGAGGCATGGCCTCAAAAGTGAGGGGTGACACTTTGGAACAGAGGTAAGGAGGATTTTTTTCAGGTAGACAGTAGTGAATTTGTGGAAAACTCTGTTTCTCCCACCGAGAGGCTACACAGGGTTTAAGGTAGCCAGTTACTTGACTTCATTTGAAACGTCGGCTGTTGAATAGTTTTCTCTGGTTTTGGGGTGGATATAATTAAAATAATTCATAAGTGATTTTATGATTCATCATCAGTATTGCATTGACAGACAATGGCGACTGACTAACAATACAGGTGATCATTGAATGTTTGATTTCCATGTGTGGGATTCCTTATTTTAGCTGTTCTTTCCATTTTGACACTGTGTAGCAGGTGGCAGGAGGGATGGGGTGAGGAATGATAGGTAAGAGACTATAGGTGAGGGATAAGGGCTGATGGGTGATGGGTGAGGAATGAGGGATTCAGAATAGGGATGAGAGGTAAGGGATGATGGCTGAGAGATGAGGAGTGAGGGATGATGGATGAGGGGTGAGGGATGATGGGTGAGGGATGAGGGATATGGAATGGATATGGCAGGGAACATAAAAACTGACTGTAAAAGCTTTTATAGATACGTAAAAAGAAAAAGATTGGTCAAGACAAATGTAGGTCCTTTACGGTCAGAAACAGGTGAATTGATCATAGGGAACAAAGACATGGCAGACCAATTGAATAACTACTTTGGTTCTGTCTTCACTAAGGAGAACATAAATAATCTTCCGGAAATAGTAAGGGACCGAGGGTCTAGTGAGATGGAGGAACTGAGGGAAATACATGTTAGTAGGGAAGTGGTGTTAGGTAAATTGAAGAGATTAATGGCAGATAAATCCCCAGGGCCAGATGGTCTGCATCCCAGAGTACTTAAGGAAGTAGCCCAAGAAATAGTGGATGCATTAGTGATAATTTTTCAAAACTCCTTAGATTCTGGATTAGTTCCTGAGGATTGGAGGGTGGCTAATGTAACCCCACTTTTTAAAAAAGGAGGGAGAGAAAAACCGAGGAATTATACACCAGTTAGTCCGACATCGGTGGTGGGGAAAATGCTAGAGTCATTTATCAAAGATGTGATAACAGCACATTTGGAAAGAGGTGAAATCATCGGACAAAGTCAGCATGGATTTGTGAAAGGAAAATCATGTCTACGAATCTTATAGAATTTTTTGAAGATGTAACTAGTAGAGTGGATAGGGGAGAGCCAGTGGATGTGGTATATTTAGATTTTCAAAAGGCTTTTTACAAGATCCCACACAGGAGATTAATGTGCAAACTTAAAGCACACGGTATTGGGGGTATGGTATTGATGTGGATAGAGAATTGGTTGGCAGACAGGAAGCAAAGAGTGGGAGTAAACGGGATCTTTTCAGAATGGCAGGCAGTGACTAGTGGGGTACCACAAGGCTCAGTGGTGGGACCCCAGTTGTTTACAATATATATTAATGATTTAGATGAGGGAATTAAATGCAGCATCTCCAAGTTTGAGGATGACACGAAGCTGGGCGGTGGTGTTAGCTGTGAGGAGGATGCTAAGAGAATGCAGGGTGACTTGGATAGGTTAAGTGAGTGGGCAAATTCATGGCAGATGCAATTTAATGTGGATAAATGTGAGGTTATCCACTTTGGTTGCAAGAACAGGAAAACAGATTATTATCTGAACGGTGGCCGATTAGGAAAAGGGGAGGTGCAAAGGGGGGTGTCATTGTACACCAGTCATTGAAGGTGGGCATGCAGGTACAGCAGGTGGTGCAAAAGGCAAATGGTATGTTGGCATTCATAACAAAAGGATTTGAGTACAGGAGCAGGGAGGTTCTACTGCAGTTGTACAAGGCCTTGGTGAGACCGCACCTAGAATATTGGGTGTAGTTTTGGTCCGCTAATCTGAGGAAAGACATTCTTGCCATAGAGGGAGTACAGAGAAAGTTCACCAGATTGATTCCTGGGATGGCAGGATTTCATATGAAGAAAGACTGGATCGACTAGGCTTATACTCACTGGAATTTAGAAGATTGAGGGAGGATCTTATTGAATCGTATAAAATTCTAAAGGGATTGGACAGGCTAGATGCAGGAAGATTGTTTCCGATGTTGGGAAAGTCCAGAATGAGGAGTCACAGTTTAAAGATAAAGGGGAAGCCTTTTAGGACCGAGATGAGGAAAAACTTCTTCACACAGAGAGTGGTGAATCTGTGGAATTCTCTGCCACAGGAAACAGTTGAGGCCGATTCATTGGCTATATTTAAGAACAAGTTAGATATGGCCCTTGTGGCTAAAGGGATCGGGGGGTATGGAGAGAAAGCAGGTACAGGGTTCGGAATTGGATGATCAGCCATGATCATACTGAATGGTGGTGCAGGCTCAAAGGGCCAAATGGCCTACTCCTGCACCTATTTTCTATGTTTCTATGATGGGTGAAGGATAATGGGTGAGGGAAGATGGGTGAGGGATGTGGACTGATGGGTGCAGAGTGAGTGATCCAGAACAGGGATGAGGGGTGAGAGATCATGGGTAAGGGATTGGGCTTGAAATTCTGCCCTGTGTTCGTTTAGGAAGAGAGACAACCAACACCGGAATATTACAAAACTTGGGTTTATTGCAGAATTCGTAACTGGCACAGTGAATACACGGAGTCGCTGGAGAAGGCGCGTTCCGTCTTCCCCTTACAATCTGCTCTTATTTATATCCCTTTTCCCCCCAGCACAACCCCTTGCTACACATATTTGGTAAGGCCGAACTTTGTTGTACGTATTAGGTAATATCGGGCACTTGTGTCCATCTTATTGGCCCGATGCCATTCACTCACGAGTTACCTGTTTCTTTTGTTTACTGAATCGCGTGACACTAGCAGTTTCGGTGTAGCGGAATCCCCAGTTTCGCTTCCCCCTCCCTTGCATTCCGGTCTCCTAATATTACGTGAGCCACTCCTGACCTGTAATGGCAGTCTCGAATTAACCCTAACATTAACCCTAACAGGGATGGTGGTTGAGGGTGAGAGGTGAGGGATGAGGGATCAGGAACAGGGATCAGGTGTGTGGGTGATGGGTTGTGGAATGTGAGATAAGATATGAGGGATCGGGGATGGGGATGAGGGATGAGGGAAATGGGATAGGGATAGGGATGAGTGATGTGGGATGAGGGATGAGAGTCAGCTCTCTGCATCGGTGTGCTCCTGATTCCTGTGAAGTGAGAGGAAATTGCTTCACTGTGGCAGCTTTGAACACCGAATATCAGGAAAGAAGGACAGGAAGTCAGATTGCTGTAATGAGAACTTCAACGATAAAAGTTTTGCTGAGCTGCTCACAGTAAAGGATGTGACAGCAGGAAACTGGGAAACCAAAAAGAGATATGAGAATTAGGTGGACAATGCAGGGATCACTGTAGTATACGATCAGTAACACGCATACTTCCTTGAATAACATTCGGGGTGTGACCTCTCGGTGGGTGACAGCAGCAGCCACTGGCACTGTAACCGGCTGACAGTCTCAGTGAAAAAGGATGCAGTCATTTTGAGTGACTGTGATTGGAGAATTGTTAGTTTGGAGCAGATTGCAGATTTGGTAACTGTAGAGGAGACAACAGGACGGTGTGTTACCCCTCAGGTGTTAACATCTAACAGCAGTTGCAGAACCTTCAGTTGGAGGAATGTAAAAGGCCAGAGTCATTGGGCACATTGGTACAAACACGGTGGATAGAAAATGGGACGAGGTCCTTCACAGTGAGTATTGGGAGTTAGGAAATAATTAACAAAGCATGTCCTCCTGGATAGTCATCTCTGGATTGCACCTAATGCACGTACTAGTGAGGGCAGGGACTCAACGATAGGCCATATAAATGCATGGCTGAGGAAGTGGCGAAGGGGACGGTGATTCAGGTTCTTGGATCATTGGGATATTTTCTGGGACAAAAGTGACCTGTAGAAGATCGATCGGATCTACCTGACCTGGAAGATGAACAACATTCTGGCAGAGAGCTTCGTTGGTGCTACTTAATTTCAACTCAATCAACAGGGGAATAGGACACCTGAGTCTGCAAAGAGGCGGATGAGAATTCAGGGACAATACTGTCGGTAATGAGAGAAATTTCAGTGGTCAGGATGGCCAGGGAAGCAATAAAGGAAAAAGGAAAGACAGTCGGATGAAAATGCATTTCAGTCAATATACAAGAGTGAACAGGTAAGGTGGATGGGTGGATTTGCTCTGAGGAGTGAATATTATTGCCTAACTGAAAAATGACTGAGGGAAGGGCAGGACTGGCGACTTGATGCTCCAGGAGACAGATGCTGCAGGCATGAGAGGAGTGGGAGATGTCAATCTGATGGGGTAGGACATAACAACAGTAGTTAAAGATGATAATCCTAGGTGATCATCAAATGAAGTCATTGCAGTGGAACATAGAAACATGAATTTGATGTTTAATTTAATGAGGATTTTCTCACATCTATTAATCAAGATTAATTAAGAGTAATGATGTGTATAGAGCTTGCAGATAGTTGTAAGAGAAATAGGACAGAATTAATAGGAAATGTTAATTTCCACACATAGTGCAAAAGGCATGGGAGAGATGGACTTTGTCAAATGTATCCAATAAGGTTCCCTTGATCATTATCTGGAAGCCCCTAATAGAGAGAGAACAAAACTGATTCTCCTCTGATGGAATAAGCTCAGGCACATCAACTGTTAATTGGGAAGCACTTCGTGTCCAGTTATCTTAATTGTGCTTTTTTGTTTTTAATTGTTAAGTGAAAATATGATTAGTCCTAAACCTAGACAGGACAACTTTTGGAGGGATAAGGCTAAATCGATTGGGCGAGACTGCTTGCTGGAAATGGGACAAATGTAACATGGGTAGATTTTATAAGTGTTTCATCAAGTGTCCCGAGATGGCATGTTCCTGCTGGAATGCAAGGCAAGGCTGCAAGTGTTGGGAATTTCAGCTGACCAATGGTATTAGGCTCTGATCAGGGAAAGAGAGGCCTACATTTGGTCTATCAACAACAAGTGAGGCCTTCAAATTTGAATTAGAATTAGAATTTTATTTCTTACATCCGTCTCACAACATGAGGGGATAAAAACATCTTTATGTTGCATCCCCATCACTATGTGAAAACAATAATTAAGGGAAAAGTGGGACAATATTACCCAAACACAAAGATTGCATGCATAATTGTTTTGTATACATGCATGTGCAGTCAGAGATATAATCAGATCAATGTATATTGATGAATCTAATGGCCTGGTGAAAGAAGCTGCCCTGGAGCCTGTTAGTGCTGGACTGAATGCTACCGAACATTTTGCCAGATAGAAGCAGCTGAAACAGTTTGTGGTTAGGGTGGCTCGATCCCCTGATGATCTTTTGGACCCTTTTAATGCACCTGCTAAGGTAAGTGTACTGAATAGAGGGAAGTTCACATCCACAGATGCACTGGGCTGTCAATACCACTCTGTGATTGAGGGTAGTACAGTTCCTGACCAGGCGGTGACACAGCCAGTCGGGTTGCTCTCAATGGTGCCCCTGTAGAAAGTCCAGAGGATTTCAGGACACATGCCTAACTTCTCCAGTAGTCTGAGGTGAAAGAGAAGCCATTGTGCCATTTTCACTATACTGCTGTATGTATAGTCCAGATGACATCCTCATTGGTACAGCAAGGAATATGAAACTATTCACCCTCTCAACTACAGACCCATTGATATCAATGGGACCCAGTTTGTCTTCATTCCTCCTGTAATCCATGATCAGCTTCTTTGTTTTTTTCGACATTGAGGGAGAGGCTGTTTTCTTGGCAGCACTGTGTCAGGGCATTGACTTCTCCTCTATAGGCTGCCCCATCATTATTGGAAATAAGGCCAATCAGAGTTGTGTCATCTGCACATTTGATCAGCAGATTGGAGCTGTGCAAGGCAACACAATTATGGCAGTATAATGGGTAGAGGAGGTGGCTCAGGACACAGCACTGCAGAGCCCCTGTGTTGAGTGTCAAAGGGGTAGAGGTGAGGGATCTCATTCTTACCACCTGCTGGTGATCCAACAGCAAATCCAGGATCCAGCTGCGCAAGGCAGGGTGCAGGCCAAAGTCTCTGAGCTTCTTGTCGAGCCTGGGGGGAATGATTGTGTTGATTGATGAACTGCAGTCTAAGGAAGCATTCTAACACTAGCATCCCTCTTCTCCAGGTGAGTGAGGACAGTTTGTTGTGCAGTGGCTTTGGCATCATCTGTTGATCAGTTGTGTCAGGAGGCAAATTGTAGGGGGTCCAGTGTGGGTGGTAGCATGTGGCAGATGTCATCAATGACCAGCCTCTCAAAGCATTTGTTTATGATTGAGGTGAGTGCGACAGGAGGCCAATCGTTCAGACATGATATCTTTGATTTTCTTTGGTACAGGGACAATGCTGGATGTTTTGAAACAAGAGGGAACTACACACTGAAGAGGGAAAGTTAAAACTGTCTGTGAACACACCAGGCAGCTGTGCCAGGCACACTTTGAGTACTTGTCCTGGGATGCTGTCCGGTTAGTGTCTGTTAATGCGCTGGAATGGCTGATGTACCTTCACCTCGAAGATGAACAAGGTGCAGGATGCGCTGGTGGCTCTTCATGGAGGTTCTGTGTTGACCACCTCGAAACAAGCATAAACAAGATTTAGCTTTCCAGGAGAGAGGCTGCGATGTTGGCTGAATTGCTGCGTTTCCCTTTAAATCTGAAAGGGTGTGCAGACCTGGCCATATGCTATGTGTGTCGTTGGTGCAGAGATGTGTCTGGGTTTTTTCCCTGTATTGACGTTGTGCTGCCTTGATGGCTGTTGGTAAGTCATAGTGACATTTCTTGAGCTGCTAATGTTTTCCAGAGACAAAGCCTTTGCCTCACGTGATAGTGCAGTGCACACGGAACTATCAATCCAAGGTTTATGGTTTTGGTAGGCCCATAGCGATTTTTGGGGAACAACTTCCACCATGCACTTCCGGATGAAACCTGTGACCACTTCCACTCGGAGACATCCTCAACTTGGTACACATCCCGGCCAACGTCATCAAAACAATCCAGTAACATGCAGTCTGATTGGTCCGACCTGTAGTACATGGTTTCCACTGTGACTAAGGATCGGCAAATGTCTTTTAATACTGGTAAGTGTGAAGTGTCGAATTTAGGGATGTCAAACCAGGTAGAATTTATACAGTGAATGGTCAGACACTTCAGAGTTATGAAAGAGGACCTGGATATACATGTACATAGTTTAATAGAACCAACATTACAAGTGGACAAGGTGGCGTTAGAAAACAGTTTGCACACTGGCCTTAATTAATCAGGACACTCTATAGGAGTTTGAACATTACATTGCAGTAGTGCAAGAGGTTTTTGAAACTGCACTTGTAGTGTTGTGTGCAGTTTTGTTCATCGTTATAGAAGAGACAGCATTAAATTGGAAATAGTGCAGAGAAGATTTATAAGGATGCAACTGGGACTCCATTTTCAATTTATTAGGACAGGATGTGTAGGACTGGGAGATAATTCCTTGAAACGTGTCAGTTTGAGAAGTGACTATATAGAGCTGAAAAAGTCATGGCGGTCTGTAGAGTGTGAATGTACATAGACCTTTACCCAGTGCAGGGGGAAGTAAATCCAGAGTCAATAGGTTTCAGCTGAGGGTCAGCAATATAATTCAGAGCATGGTGCAATATAACAGAATATCTCAACTGGAGTTCTGTGAGAAATCCTGATTAAAAAAAAAATTGTTTTTTGAGTTTTGTGGAATGCGTGATGCTAACGCTCGCATTGGTGGGCAGTGACCAAGCAGCCTTGTTTGTAATCTCAGACCAGTATGGCAGTGCACAGCAGGGCAGTGTTTACTTGTTTTGAGTCCATTCTTAGTTTTTAACGTGGGGTAGGGGAGGATCTTGATAATTGGTGAGTGCTGTATTGAGTGGAAGGGATGGTGGTAGGCTGGTACTTGTGAGCGCTTTATTGAAAGCGGGGATGACGGCTAGCTGATATTTGTGAGCGCTGTATTGAAATAAGGAGATGACACTGGGTTGATATTTGTGAGCGCTATTTTGCACGGAGTGGATGGCGGGAGGCTGATATTTATGAGCTCTGTATTGAATGGAGGGGATGACTGTAGGCTGATATTTGTTAGCGCTGTATTGCATGGAGGGGATAACTGTAGGCTGATGTTTGTGACCACTCTATTGCACAGAGTGGATGGCGGGAGGCTGATTTTATGAATGGAGGGGATGACTGTAGGCTGATATGTGTGAGCGCTGTATTGCACGGACTGGATGGTGGGAGGCTGATATTTATGAGCTCTGTATTGAATGGAGGGGATGACCATAGGCTGATACGTGTGAGTGCTGTATTGCACGGAGGGAAGGATAATAGGCTGATAAGGAGCGTGATGTGCATTTTTCAGGCATTGGATGGAGTGACTCAATTTAGACGGTGACATCAGCATCCCTCTCACAAATTTCCCCCCTAACTTATCCATAAATGCTGCCAACTGATTTACGGGAACGAACAAATTCTACTGGTGCAGTAGAAAATTGGAGGGAAATTTACATTTGAAGGAAAGATTTTTTACGCACTACGATTCAACTGCTCGCCTGCCGCTTTGCTATTGCAAATGTTGCAAAAAGTGGATTGTGTAGGTTAGAAGTCAATTGTATTGGGAAGTGTTCACATTTTGTGCAGTTCTCTCATTTAATTACTTATTATGTTGTTCTTTTCTATATTTTATTAACCCCTCTGTTTTACAGACATGTCTGATGGTCGAATGTCTGACAGTACAACCTTCTGCGTCATTTCACTGCACTAGTGCTAGAAATGACACATAAAAACTCTGTTTTTACCATGGTAGCGATTTATCAATGGATGTTACTTGGACTGGTGATCCAAATTGCCCTGTTCCATTGTGCCTCAACTGTGGAAAACAATTTTAAAATGCTCAATAGCTCCAGCAAAGTTCAAAAGATACTTAACTACAAATCACAGCCATATGACACATAAAAGTGCTTGTTATTTCAAACAGCGATTGGAATCTCAAAAGAGTAAAGCTTTTGTTAATAAATGCACAGTCAGTAAGAAAATCCTGCATCATGTTATGGTAGTGGAACTTAATACCCAGAAAAGGAAAAGTCACACAGTTGGTGAGAACCTAATAATTCCAGCATGTAAAATTATATTGGGTAAAATGCTTGGACAAGATGTAGTTTGCGAAATTGAAAAGGTTTCACTCTGATCAGTGTGATAAGTCAACAGCCAGGGCTGTGTGCTCAGTCCACTGCCGTTCACTCTGCTGACCCATGACTGTGCTGCAACACACAGCTTGAACCACATTATCAAGTTCTCCGATGACATGACCGTGGTGGGTCTCGTCAACAAGAACGATGAGTCAGCATACAGAGAGGAGGTGCAGCAGGTAACAGACTGGTGCAGAGTCAACAACCTGTCTCTGAATGTGAACAAAACAAAAGAGATGGTTGTTGACATCAGGAGGGCACAGAGTGACCACTCCCCACTGAACATCGACGGCTCCTCAATAGAGATCGTTAAGAGCACCAAATTTCTTAGTTTTCACCTGGTGGAGAATCTTACCTGGTCCCTCAACACCAGCTCCATAGCAAAGAAAGCCCAGCAGCTTCTCTGCTTTCTGTGAAGGCTGAGGAAAGTCCATCTTCACCCCCAATTCTCATCACATTCTACAGGGGTTGTACTGAGAGCATCCTGAGCAGCTGCATGACTGCCTGGTTCGGAAATTACAACATTTTGGGTCGCAAGGCCCTGCAGCGGATTGTGAGGTCAGCTGAGAAGATCACCGGGGTTTCTCTTCCCGCCATTACGGACATTTACACTACACACTGCATCCACAAAGCAAACAGCATTATGAAGGACCCCATGCACCCCTTGTACAAACTCTTCTCCCTCCTGCCATCTGGGAAAAGGCACTGGAGTATTCGGGCTCTTACGACCAGACAATGTAACAGTTTCTTCCCACAAGCTATCAGACTCCTCAATACCCAGAGCCTGGACTGACACCAACTTACTGCCCTCTACTGTGCCTAGTGTCTTGTTTATTATTTATTGTAATAACTGCACTGTTTTGTGCACTTTATGCATTGCTGGGTAGATCTGCAGACTAGTGTTTTTTTTTCTGTGCTGTTTTCACATAGTTCAGTGTAGTTTTTGTACTGTTTCATGTAGCACCATGATCCTGAAAAACGTTGTCCCGTTTTTACTGTGTACTGTATCAGCAGTTATGGTCGAAATGACAATAAAAAGTGACTTGAATGGACTTGACTTGATATTGATGACATGTCAGATGACGCTGAAGAAATTTTGTGTGATAAACTGAAAAACACTGGATTCTCTATAAAGGTTGATGAGTCAAGTGATTTCACCAATACATGTCACGTTGCAGTATTTGTAAAAATTATAAATAATGGTGAAATTGAAAGAGAACTTTTTCTGTTGCAAAGCTGCCCAAAACAAGCAAAGTCAAAGACATATTTAATGTTTTGTCTTCATAGCTCCAAACAAAAGGTCTGTCTTGGAAGAAATGTAATGCATTGCCTTATGATTTTTAGTAACTGTACTATTCAACATTCTCAATCAATTTTTATATTGTAAATAGCATTAGTTAAAATTAATTTACAACCTTTGTTTAAAGTAAATATACTGAGCCTGCATTTTGAAAAATTAAATCCCATTTTGGCTTAAGCCAATTATCTAACAGAAATTTATTTGGTTTTTAAAACTTATGATAGGGAACAAAGAGATTAATTTTAAGACAGGTAAACTGAGCATAATACTTGTTTTTTTCATGTAAGTTTGGCTAACAATTATTCGCTACTCAAAAGGGCATTGGCAGTTATTTTTGGATGATTATATTTACAACCTACTGATCAACCTGATGTATTGTGAGCTGAACATATAATAATGTTCATGCAGGGGTTGCCTGAGACCTGAAAATTCTTTCAAAAGGTCCCCCAAGGCAAAAAGAATGAGAAAGGCTGATCTAGACTTTTCCAGTTAGCTAATGTTTTAATTCCCTTCTTTAACAGGAGGTGTTTTGTGGACACAGCCATTAGTAGACATCAGTCTCAGTAGCTCAGCTCATGCATGAAACAGATAACAGTACACATTGTGAATGGATAACCAACTATTACATCTGAAGCATGAGGAGATACTGTACAACATTGAGGTGAGAATGAGCAAGGTCCTGCACTCACAGAAATGCACTATTGAACATGACGTGGAATGTGACATCTCCTCCTTCTTGACTCACTATATTTCATTTCAAATTTGGACCAAATCACTCATGACTACATTTCTATAAATACACCAATACAATATTTATGAATGCTTCCCTGGCTGATGCTGAGCTGTTCGACAACTGTTGTGGGACAACACTGGATAAATTGAATATGCACCAATTTTTGTACCAGTGCATACTTGAACATTTCTTTCTGAGTTCCTCTCTGCAGCTATACAGCTGTAGTGTTTCTACAAAATTTATTGCAATTACTCAACAAGGTAACCAGAAGACACAGAGTAAAATTAGTCTGCTCTGCCATTTAATCATGGCTGATTCAGTTTTCCCCTCCTCAGCCCCGCTCCCCAGCCACTGCCCATAAC
Source organism: Hemitrygon akajei (assembly GCF_048418815.1). NCBI lineage: Eukaryota > Metazoa > Chordata > Chondrichthyes > Myliobatiformes > Dasyatidae > Hemitrygon > Hemitrygon akajei. The sequence continues at coordinate 44,049,717 of NC_133139.1, forward strand.
CTTTGATACTCTGTCCAATCAAGAACCTATCAAGTTCTGTCTTAAATACACCCAATGACCTGGCCTCCACAGCTGTCTGTGGAAGTAAATTCCAAAAAATCACCACCCACAGGCTAAAGAAATTTCTCCACATTTCTATTGTCCTAAGACAGTGCCCTTGTGTCCTAGACACCCTACCATGGGAAAGATGCTTTCCACATCTACTCTGTCTCGATCTTTCAACATTCAAAAGGCTTGAATGAAACTCCCCCTCATTCTCCACGGAGTACAGACCTGGAACTATCAAACCTTTCTTGTATGATAACTGGGAATCATCCTTGAGAACCTCCTGTGAAGTCTCTGCAGTCCCTGCAGATGCTTTCTTAGAGGAGAAGCCCAGAACAGTTCACAATATTCAAGGTGAGGCCTTACCAGTGCCTTATAAAGCCTTACCACCTCATTGCTCTTGGAATTAAGCTTATTCTAAACCTCTCAAAATGACTGTTAACATTGTACTTGCCAACTCTACCTGATTGATAACTTTCAGGGTTTTCTGCACAAGGACTCCCAATTCCCTTTACATATCAGATTTTTGGATTTTCTCATGATTTGGAAATCAGTCTGCACATTTATTTCTTCTACCAAAGTGCATTATCATGAATTTTCCAACACTGTATTTCATTTGCCACTTTCTTGCCTATTCTCTGAAACTGTCTAAGCTCTTCTGCAGCCGACCTGTTTCCTCAACACCTGCACCTCCACCAATCTTAATATCACCTGGGAACTTGGCAATAAAGCCATCTATGTCATCATCTAAATCATTGATAGATAGATAGATAGATACTTTATTCATCCCCATGGGGAAATTCAACTTTTTTTTCCAATGTCCCATACACTTGTAGCAAAACTAATTACATACAATACTTAACTCAGTAAAAAATATGATATGTATCTAAATCACTATCTCAAAAAGCATTAATAATAGCTTTTAAAAAAGTTCTTAAGTCCTGGCGGTTGAATTGTAAAGCCTAATGGCATTGGGGAGTATTGACCTCTTCATCCTGTCTGAGGAGCATTGCATCGATAGTAACCTGTTGCTGAAACTGCTTCTCTGTCTCTGGATGGTGCTATGTAGAGGATGTTCAGAGTTTTCCATAATTGACCGTAGCCTACTCAGCGCCCTTCGCTCAGCTACCGATGTTAAACTCTCCAGTACTTTGCCCACGACAGAGCCCGCCTTCCTTACCAGCTTATTAAGACGTGAGGCGTCCCTCTTCTTAATGCTTCCTCCCCAACACGCCACCACAAAGAAGAGGGCGCTCTCCACAACTGACCTATAGAACATCTTCAGCATCTCACTACAGACATTGAATGACGCCAACCTTCTAAGGAAGTACAGTCGACTCTGTGCCTTCCTGCACAAGGCATCTGTGTTGGCAGTCCAGTCTAGCTTCTCGTCTAACTGTACTCCCAGATACTTGTAGGTCTTAACCTGCTCCACACATTCTCCATTAATGATCACTGGCTTCATATGAGGCCTAGATCTCCTAAAGTCCACCACCATTTCCTTGGTCTTGGTGATATTGAGATGCAGGTAGTTTGAGTTGCACCATATCACAAAGTCCTGTATCAGTTTCCTATACTCCTCCTCCTGTCCATTCCTGACACACCCCACTATGGCCGTGTCATCAGCGAACTTCTGCACATGGCAGGACTCCGAGTTATATTGAAAGTCTGATGTGTACAGGGTGAACAGGACCAGAGAGAGTACGGTTCCCTGCGGCGCTCCTGTGCTGCTGACCACCGTGTCAGACCTACAGTCTCCCAACCGCACATACTGAGGTCTATCTGTCAAGTAGTCCACTATCCAATCCACCATGTGAGAGTCTACTCCCATCTCCGTTAGTTTGTGCCTTAAGATCTTGCAGCGTAAACAGCTGAGTTCCCAACACTGACACCTGTGGAACACCACTAGTCACTGACAGCCAACCAGAAAAGGATACATTTATTTCCACTCACTGCCTCTATCAATAAGCCAAAGTCATCCTGCTAGCAGCTCCTTCCAATTTACTTCAGCCAACTCCTCTCTCATACTACTGTAATTTCCTTTACCCCATCAAAAAACTGCTATGTCAGACTTTACTTGCTCCCTATCAAACTTCAAGTTGAACTTAATCATATTGTGATCACTGCCTGCTAAGGTTCTTTTACCCTAAGCTCCCTAATTGCCTCCGGTGCATTGCATAACACTCAATCCATAATAGCTGATCCCCTAGAAGGATCAATGACAAACCCATCTCATAGGCATTTAACAACGCATTCTCTTGGATCCATTACCAAACTCATTTTCCCAGTTATCCCACCTGTTGAAATCTACAATCACTTTCATAACATTGACCTATTGATATGACTTTCTTACTTCCTGTTGTAATCTGTAGTCCACATCCCAGCTACTGTTGGGAGGCCTGTATATATCTACCAACAGGCTACTTTTACCCTTGCAGTTTCTTAACTCAACCCAAAGTATTAAACATCTTCTGATCCTATGTCACATCTGTTGACTGATTTGTTGCCAGTCTTTTCCAGTAGAACCATTTCTCCCTCTCTGGCTACCTTCTATCCCTCTGATACAACATGTAACCTTGGACATTTAGCTCCCAACTACAACTATCCTTCAGCCACAACTCAGTGATGGCCACAACATGATACCTCACAACCTGTAATAGTGCAACAAGATCATTCACCTTGTCTCTCATACTCTGTGCATTGAGATATAACATTTTGACTGCCACATTTGCCACCCTTTTTCATGCTGCATCTCCAATTCACTGATTCTTAACCAGCAGGCTGCAATTTTGTCCTTTCATCTGACTGCCCTTTCTGAAAGTTCGACTGCATGCTATCTTTGTTTTATTTTACCATTTGTCCTCTCTGAGTCCCATCAATCTGGTCCCACCCCCTTTCACCCCCGCCAAATTTGATGAAACCTCCCCCCCTACAACAGCTCTAACAAACCTGCTCACCAAAGTATTGGTCCCCTTCAGGTTCAGGTTCAACTCTTCACTTTTAAACAGGACATACCACCTCCAGAAGTGATCCCAATGATCCAAGAACTTGAAGCCCTGCTCCCTGCACCAGCTTCTCGGACACGTATTCATGCGACAAATCATCCTGTTCCTATCCTCTCCAGCACGTGGCATGGGTAGCAAACCAGAAAATACTACCCTGGATAACCTGCTGCTCAGCATTCTGCCAAGCGCTCTAAATTCTCTTTTCAGGAACTCCTTGCTTTATCTTCATATGTCAGTACCAATATGTACCAAGACATCTGGCTGCACTCCATCCCACTCTTAAGTGCTGTGGGTGCATATCCGAGAGGTCGCTAAAGGCCAATTTATACTTCTGCATTGAATCTACGCTGTAGGTATGGCGTACCCTGTACCCTACGCCATAGACTGACGCACACCTCTGCAAAATGTAACTACGCGTTGTGGCGACACAGACCGCAACAACTGTTGTTGGTCCACTTGGTAGCATTACATTTCCTCCTACGTATTTTCCAGTTGCTTCTTCTCATCAAATCGTCTAATCTACCTGCCGGTATTCGAAAATATTTCAAATGCATTTCCTCATCCATGTCTCTCAGTGGCTGGACAAGCACAGAAAATTCACCCTCGTTCTGCCTCAATCCGTTCAATGGTCGTACACACTATCTCCTCGAACATCTCTTATTTCTCCGTTGCAGTAATTTCAATAAAAGTAACTCTTGTTCAACATTTATTAGCTCCAACTCCAACATGATGCGCTCAGTTTCAGTCGTCATTGTTTAAAGAACACAAAGAAAGTCAGCACGAAGAAACTCAACAATGGCATAGAAACCCCGCTGCCAACCAGTGTTTTGGCGGTGAATTGCAGAGTGATGCAGACACACCAATGCACAAGTATAAATGCTCACAATGGTGCAGGCCACTAGCATACACTATTGTGTAGAACCTATGCAGAAGTATAAATCAGCCTTAACACTGGCACCAAGGAGGCAACATACCATTCATGTGTCCTCTTCATGTCCAGAGAGTCTCCTGTCTGTTCCCCTGACTACTAAGTCCCCTAACACTATTGTCCCCCTATTCCCCCTCTTTTCCCTTCTGCACCACAGACCTATGCTCAGTGCTAGAAGCCCAGTCGCCATGGCATTCCCTTGGAAGGTCATCCCGCGCAACAGTATCCAAAGTGGTATACTTATTATTGAGGTGAATGGCCACATGGGTGCTCTGTGCTAACTGCTAATCACATTTCAATTTTAACTAAGTCACTCAACTACTCACATCCTGTAATTTAAGGGCATCTACTTCCCTCTAACTCTGATCGATTATCTCCTCCTCCTCCAAAACAAGACGAAGGTCATCCAGCTGCTGCTCCAGATTATGAATTGAGGTTCGATGCACTTCATGCAAATGTAGTTCCCTGGGAAACTCAGGGTCTTCCTGATCTCCAATATCTGCAATGAAGAATACACTAGATTCATGAGGTACAGTAAGAGAGAAAAAATGGGAAACTTAACTGAAGCTTGCTCGGAGCCCACACCTCTTTCGAGTCGAAGCCTCCTTTGAGTAAGTGCCTGACACTCCTACTCTCACCAGTAGCCTATTCCCAACTATGGCCGCCCCGCTTGTCCCTTCTGTACATTTAAATAAGCATCACCAAACTGCAATAAACCTGCTGTGGCCTGCTCCTGCCACTGATGGGCCGCTGTAATGATAACAGGTTGATAACCAGTCTGAGAGACATCGATAAAGACAGTGTGATTAGAAACAGCAGGATGTGCAATATTCCAAGTCATTCCAATTCAGTAATATTACCCATTTCCCTTTATGCTGAATCAATGTAATAGAATTTCTTAATCACAAGCTGTGGCTGGTAGCTTCAGACAATTGCTGCAATTTAACAAGGTAGCTCTCTACCTGCTCAGTGTTTATCATTTGTTATGTGCCCATCCTCTATGATTTGACAACAAATCAATACTACCTCAGGAGAATTTAGTCATGAGTCATCTTACTCTTTAGATACCTACAGCAGGTATCACCAAGAATTGGAAAAAAAATACCAAAGCTGTCACTGACCATTCACTGCAAGGACAAGTGAATCAGTGTCATCATTATCAACCAGGTTGTCATTCCTTCTACCATGCCCTTCATTACTCTCAGTTAGCAACACTGGGCAACTGTCAGTTGTGTGTTTGAACCCTGCTCTTTTCAGGTCCATTACACAAAGAGATTTCCAGGTTGTTACGGAAAAAAAGATCAAGGACAGACTGAAGATGCGATCAGAAGAGATGCAATCTCCACACTGACTCCTGGGCATGTCTGGCCCATGACCAGTCAAAGTGGAGAAGGAGCCTCCAGGATTGCATTGAGAATCACAAGCTGTGTCATCAGAAACACACAGAGACCCTGTTTTCAGAGCAGAAGAAGTAGACCACCTTACAAACCCCTCTCATTTTCACTACCTGCCCCAGATTTGAAGACAGTACTTCGCACATTAGTGTGATTAGATTGTTTCAGCAGCTTTGGAAATTCATTTTTGACTTCACACTGCATCTTCTGTACACACACATCAGCAATCTGAGCTGGCTGGCTGAATAGGTACTGGTGTGAGAATAACAGTGTAATTCTGGAAGAGGACATCAGATTTACACCCAGTTGCATTCATTGGGGACAGAACCTTTATAATTCTAGCAACTGTCGAATGAAAGTCTGTTGAAATACTGTGACCGCTGATATACAGACTGACGAGCTTACACAGCAGAAGTCTGATCATCCACTATAGCACCACCACCCCCGCCCACTTTGTGGATTCTGCATGTGCTTCAATGAAAAATGGAATATGAGCCATCTAATCCATTGTTGTTGGAATGGAGCATTTCAACATCCATACTGGAATAGACGTGGTTCAGACACCACAAAGATGTGTCTGGAGTGACAAGTGGACTAATGGGTCCCAGTTATGCCTACCTTTTTGTTGGCTTTGTGGAACTGTCCCTGTTTCAAGTCTATACGGGTATCCGTCCCTGTCTTCTCCTTCGCTACATCGACGACTGCATTGGCACTGCCTCCTGCACGCATGCTGAGCTCGTTGACTTCATTAACTTTGCCTCCAACTTTCACCCTGCCCTTAAATTTATCTGGTCCATTTCCGACACCTCCCTCCCCTTTCTTGATCTTTTTGTCTCCATCTCTGGAGACGGCCTATCTACTATAAGCCTACAGACACTCACAGCTACCTGGACTATTCCTTTTCCCACCCTGTCTCTTGCAAAAATGTTATCCGCTTCTCACAATTCCTCCATCTCTGCCGCATCTGCTCTCAGGATGAGGCTTTTCATTCCAGGATGAAGGAGGTGTCTTGCTTTTTCAAATAAAGGGGCTTCCCTTCTTCCACCATCAACTCTGCTCTCAAACACTTCTCTCCCATTTCCCGCACATCTGCCCTCACCCCATCCGCCCCCCACTCCACTCGGGATAGGGTTCCCCTTGTCCTCACCTACCACCCCACCAGCCTCCAGGTCCAATGTATAATTCTCCATAATTTCCGCCACCTCCAATGGGATCCCACTACCAAGCACATCTTTCCCTCCTCCCCTCTTTCTGCTTTCTGCAAGGATCACTCCCTACGCGACTCCCTTGTCCACTCGTTCACCCCCCCATCCCTTCCCACCGATCTCCCTCCTGGCACTTATCCTTGTAAACGGAACAAGTGCTACACCTGCCCTTACACTTCCTCCTTCACCACTATTCAAGGCCCCAGACAGTCCTTCCAGGTGAGGCGACACTTCACCTGTGAGTCGGCTGGTGTGGTACACTGCGTCCGGTGCTCCCGGTGTGGCCTTTTATATATTGGTGAGACTCGACGCAGACTGGGAGGCCGTTTCGCTGAACACCTACGCTCGGTCCGCCAGAGAAAGCAGGATCTCCCAGTGGCCACACATTTTAATTCCATGTCCCATTCCCATTCTGATATGTCTATCCATGGTTTCCTCTACTGTCAAGATGAATCCAAACTCAGGTTGGAGGAACATCACCTTATATACCGGCTGGGTAGCCTCCAACCTGATGGCATGAACATTGACTTCTCTAACTTCCGTTAATGCCCCTCCTCCCCTTCTTACCCCATCCCTGACATATTTAGTTGTTTTTTTTTCTCTCTCTCTGCCCATCACCCTGCCTGTTCTCCATCTCCCTCTGGTGCTCCCCCCCCCTTTCTTTCTCCCGAGGCCTCCCGTCCCATGATCCTTTCCCTTCTCCAGCTCTGTATCACTTTTGCCAGTCACCTTTCCAGCTCTTTGCTTTATCTCACCCCCTCCGGACTTCTCCTATCATTTTGCATTTCCCCCTCCCCCCACTACTTTCAAATCTCTTAGTATCTTTCCTTCCAGTTAGTCCTGACGAAGGATCTCGGCCCGAAACGTCGACAGTGCTTCTCGTTATAGATGCTGCCTGGCCTGCAGTGTTCCACCAACATTTTGTGTGTGTTGTTTGAATTTCCAGCATCTGCAGATTTCTTTGTGGTTGGATTTTCCATGTTTACTTTGACATATGCACACTGTCCATGCACCAACCTCTGTACCAATCATTTTATGTTCTAATCTCATCAAGAACATCTGCATGCTACTCTTTCAAAGTCATCTCCCAATGCCTCATGTACAGACTTGTTTTCTGTGAAACTGGCACTTGGGTTACCCGCCACTTCTATTGTGGCTGTAGGACATGCAGGTCCAAGCAAATCTGTATGATACAGAAAATGACCATTTATATTCCTGTTGGTGTGAGAGTCAAATCAAGACACCAGATGATTTGGCCAGATGGGAGCAGATGATTATATGAAATGATCAATGTTTGGAATATTGTCATTGTGAGATAAAGATGGGGTGCTTTTACATACCATCCAGTGTTCAACACTCTTCTGTGTTATTGAACACTAGATCCATATTTGAAAGTACATTTAATTTCAAAGGAAGTATATGTTACCATATAAAGTTCAAAGTTCATTTATTATCAAAATATGAACACAAAACTAAGACTACCTTAATTTCATTTTCTTGCTGGTGGTCACTGGAAATAAAACAAATACAGGAGAAGTTTATGAAAAATTACATAAACAAACAACAGTTGTACAAAGGAGGATAAACAATGCAAATTAAAATAAGATTGAGAATATGAGTTTTTAAGAGTCTTTGAAAATGAGTTTATCAGTCATTGAATCAGTAGGGTTCTTGAGACTGGTGGTGTTGGATTTGTACCTCCTGCCTTATGGTAGTCATGAAAAGAAGGCAGAGACTGAGACATCCACATCTTTGATGATGTATATTGCTATTGGTGACAGCCTTCCAAGTAAATGTGCACCACATTCATATCATTTCATATCATGCTGTGATGCAACCACATGCTCCCTACTGTGCATCTATACAAGTTTGACAATGATTTTGGTGATATGGCAAATGTGTACAGACTTCCAAGAAAGTAGAAGTGCTATTGTATCTTCTTTGTAAAGAGTCTCATTTACCAGTCACTGCACAATTCTACTGATATGTTACCAGCATGGAATTTAAAGCTACGGACCCATTCCAAGTCTGTTCCTGTGCTCATTAACCTCGGATTTCTTCCACCTGTAGATGATAATCAGCTCTTTGGCTTTTCTGATGATGAGGGAGAGGTTGTTGTGGCACCACTCAGATTTTCAATTGATCTCATATGCCAATTTATCACCGTTTTATTTTGACCCACAATATTGATGTCATCAACAATTTTAAAAAGCAGGGGACTAAGCACACAGTCTTATGGTGCTCATGTGCTGATGGGGACTGTGAGTATTGTCAATATATATAATAATGGGATCTGCCAGTTAAGAAATGAATGGCCAGTTAGATAGGGAGGTACTGAGGCCCAGGTCTTGGAGATTAGTGATGACATTTGAAGGGATGATGGTATTGAATACTGAGCTGTGGTCAATGAGTAACATCCCCATGAACACTCCTTCAATATACAGGTGTTCCAGAAATGAGTGAAAGGCCAATGAAATATCTTTTATTGTTGAACTGTTGTGATGGTAGGTCAAGTGTTATGGACCCTGTTTGTTCCTCAGGTAGGAGGTGATATGCTTCACGAATAACCTCTTGAATCACTTCATCACTGTAGATGTAAGCATAAATGGAAGATAGTCATTGAGGCAGAATACCATGTCCTTCTTGCACACTTGTGTGAATGATGTCTAAAAGTCACAGTATGCCAAAAACAGAAGGTTGAAAATGTCCATGAACACTCCAGCCAGTTGATCACCACAGTATTCGGCCAGGTAAGCCATCTGAACCAGATAATTTCTTTGGATTCATCCTCCTATAGGATCGCTCAGCTCAGCCTCAGAAACTGTGATGTCAGGGTCATTGGGTCTGTGGGGATTTGTGAAGATACCTTCATGTTCTGCCAGTCAAAGTGAACAGAAAAGGAATTGAATTCTGATAGAATATGAAAAGTTACTGATCTTTGCTCTTTTGCTTCAGCTTGCTGTCTGGGAGCTCCATAGCTTTATGTACAAAATCAATTCTTTTTCTCTGTTGTAGCAAGGATATGGAGACTATGGATAGGAATAGAGGATGTTTATCAGGATGCTGCCTGGATTACAGGGTAGGAACTATAAGGAATGCTTGGACAAACTAGGTTTGTTTCATTAGAACAGCAGAGACTTTGGGGAGAGCCAATATAAGTTTATAATTTCAAGATGTAGCATAAATATACTGGAAAGCCAATATAATTTTCCCCGTGATTGAAATGTCCTGCACTGAACAACATGCATTTTGTTTTATTTCAAGACATAGCATGGTACCAGGCAATTCTGGCCCAATGAGCCTCACTGCCCTATTACACCCATGTGACCAATTTACGGGCTCTCCAAAATGTCTTTGGAAAGTGTGAGAAAACTGTACCACCTGGTGGTCATGCAGCAAGCTACAAATTCATTACAGACTGACAGAATTTAACCCAGGTCACTGCATTATAATTGTATTACACTAATTCTACAACACTGTCTGGGTGAGAAGGAAAGTTCAAGAGAGAGTTGCAGGAAAGTTGTTTTTGATGCAGAGATGTTGTGTCTGGAATCTGCTGCCGAAGGTGATGGTGGAAGAGGATATGACATTTAAGAGGCTCTTAGATAGGCTGATGAGCTTGCAGAGATATAAGCCACAAGACTAAGTGCAGGGGGAAGGAATTAGGTATCATTAACTTAATTAGATCAGCCAAAGGTTCTGATGCTGTGCTATATTTTTCTATGTTCTATTACATCTTCCACTCACAGTAATGTATCATCATTCCATTCATGAATCTGCTGTTACATGGGCCGACTGAGTAGAACCCAAGTGCAGGACACCAGCACGTCGACTGAGTGGGAGGCTGGCATAGACCTGAACGTAGAACAGGAAACCGGAGGAATCTTGACATGGACATGGGATTTACAAGGACTTTACAGAAACTAGAGCGAAACTTAGAACTAACGGTTCTAATTGGACAAGGGAACGAAGTATCACATGAGAATCAACCAATAAACTGGCAACCTGTGATAGTGTCACCATCGTATTTATTTCCCAGTCTCTGATGAAAACCAGGTGTACAGAAATTGGGCAAACTAGCAGCAAATGGAGATCAAATGACTGAAATTGGGGCATAATACGGGAGAAAGTGTTAAAGGGGAACGGCCAACCGGACCCATGACATCTCCACTCATGATGTCTACCAATAGTTGCATCCACCAGACACCTTCTTTGTAAGAGGGGAAGACGAGACATTTGGCTTGAATGGTCGAGCTAATCACTGCAACAAAAAACAGAAACTTTGCCACATGATGAATCAATAAACATTGTATGCCACATGCTGTTGACACTGAAATGTGATAATGGATCTGATGCACACATTTATGGCTCTATAGTTCTCTTTCCAGTGCTCCCCAAAAAACCAATAAATTTTAATGATATTTTCAGTAACTTCAGATGTATACATCTATTACATGACTCTCTTCACATTTCTTCTCCATTTTACTGCATCCGCTTCCAACTAGTCACATCCTGGTCGCAACTTGAACACAGTATATTGCAAATGAATAAAAAGCTTTCCCCTTCATACCTATAACCTTAAAATGTCTCTGCAACCTGGATCAAACTGTTGAAGCAGTGTGGTGACTGGCATATGCCAAGGACTGCACTAGGTGATGCCAAATCAAGGCCACCCATTTGGAACCAATGCTGGACAAAAATTTATACATCCTGGCTCACGAACAGAGAGACTCGCGATACAAAATAACAACCTCAGAGAGAACAATTTAAGCATTAAATTTATAGCAAACCATTTATAGTCACTGGAAGCTGAATATATGAAATAAAATTAAAGTGACGTTAATACTTAGGAATTTGGTTCATATCAGTGGAACCAGAAAGAGTAAGTTTTATGTCAATGATCCTTGAAAGGAAAAATAATAAAAATGTCTGAAAATGGTGAAAGAATATGCTCCAGCATTTTCCATTTTTATTACAAATTTCCTGCATCTGCATCATGTGTATTTTTAATTGGTGGGTGCAGTGTGTGAGGTGTGAAATGGTGAAGAAAACAGAGGTGAACTGTGAATCACTTCCTGTACAAATGTTCCATCTGCACATTCAGGTGGGGAGAAATGTGTCAGTAATTGTTCTGAGAAATCTTCCTTAAATTTACCATGTCCATTTGATAGTTCCCCATTTACCAAAGGAACATGCTGGTCCAATCCATTTGTTGAGATTTACTCCAAGCACTCCTGAAGCTAAGGCTCCAATTCAGTAAGATATACCAATGGATTCCACATATACCAAGCAGTGGAAGATGAATGCTGCTAAGGTAGTGAGCTACCTCCTTAAAATTCCACTGTCCTGTTTGGGTACGTGCAGGTGTGTCTGAGTAAAGAATTCCTGGATTTTGACCAGGCAAAGAAATACTTTCAACTCAAGTGCTCATCTTTCTATGCACCTTTTGCCCGGTTTCATCTTTAATCACTGCCGGTTCTACACAATTCCCTCCAACCTTCTCCTCTCTGAAGCAGAACTTTTTGTCCTCAGTCAGGGCCTCACCTCAGTATCCCTGCGCCCACACATCAGTGAGTTCCACACCTCCATGATGTTGAGCTTTCGTTCTATCGCCTTCACCTTGGCCTTTGTGTTTTCTTCTTTGGCAAAGACTCTCCAGCCTGCACCGATGACCCCCTTCTTCCATCTCCAACACACATCTTCTTCCTGAACACCCTGCTCTGGTCCTCTGCCTGCTCTGGATCATGTTATTGCTAACTGCTGATGGGACATTAACTGTTTTGTATTTAACACTCCACTGCCCAACTCTAACCTCATTCCCTTTCAATGCACTGCTCTCTACACTCTCCGCTCCAATCCCAACATCTTCAAAATGGTAGATAAGGGGTGGGAGGACGGTGCTGTACAGGTTTGGCTATTGATCTCTAACCCCCCCCCCCCTTAGTTCAGGCACCACTCTCAGACACCTCCTTGTTTGTTCAGAACAAGCATCAATTTCTCTAACCTCTGCTAATTGCCTCCTTCTCAGCTTTCACATTTCCCCATTCCTACTCCTCGTCCTCAACATCTTCGGACATGCCCATCACCTCCCTATGGTGCTCCACCCCTTCCATTCCAATACATTGACAACCATAGGCTCCTTCTCTAACTAACGAGAGAGAAAGGGAGACCGATAGCTCGCTGTTTTGATGTTAAAGTCTGCAGGCCCCCTTCTATGGCCCTATATCTCTTAGTCCAATCAACTTCCAGCTCTTTTCCTTCTCCCACTCTCCTGGATTCACCTATCACCTGTCAGCTTGTACTTTGTCCTAACTTCTTATCTGACTTTTCCCTTTGTCTTCTAGTTCCGATGAAGAGTCTCGGTCCAAAACATTGACTGTTTACTCTTTTCCATTGATGCTGCCTGGCCTGCTGTGTTCCACCAACATTTTGTGTGTGTTGCTTGATTTTCCAGCATCTGCAGATTTTTTCCTTGTAGATTTGTTATTTTGCAGCACATGGAGTAAGTCGCATCTTCAGTGGCTCCACTTTTTTTAATATACTTTATATCCCACTGACAGACTCCTTTTAAGTTTGATGATTTATTACTTCTACTGAAGGATTTACAATTTAATTAGGATGGCCAAAAGAAGTCGTTCTGGTATTGAACTGAGAAGCAGCAAGACTTTTCCTGAAATGGAGCAAACTGAACAAATCAAGAAATTGGAGGAACCTGTTATCAGGAATATTTTCTTCAATACAAGACATGAAGTTGGAATTCGGATTGCTTAACACTAAGATTGATAAGCTGGCAGACTCCAATGGGAAGCTTGAATAATCTAGCTCTACTGTTCAAGATTCTCTGAAAAACTTGGACTTTCAACTTCAGACACTTAAGCAGACTACAAACCGAATCGAGAATGAACATGATCTATTCAGGCAAACTATTAAAGATTGAGGAATGAAGATACCTTCGATGGAAAAGATAATCAATGAAATTACCTCGGAACAATCTAAAACAAAGAAAAAATGGTTGATTTAGATAGTACAGGTCGTTGGAAGAATTTGCATATTCTAGGACTGGCTGAAAATGCTGAAGCTGGTGACCTTTTAAAGTTCTTCTCAGATATGTTGTACTCACTTTTTAGTGAGACCCTAGAAGCTAGCCCTTTAATTGATAGAGTCCATAGAATTCCATTTTCTCGGCGTTCATCTGAATTACATCCTCGTCCAATTGTACTTCATTTGCATTATTATACAACTAAAGAAGCCATACTTTTGAGAAGACAGAAAAAAGCGAAAGATAATCTTTAAATCGACAGAGATTTGTATAGTTGAAGATTATCCCCCTGAGATCTTTGCCGAAAGAAGGAAATACCGAGAAGTCATGAGTGAAATGTATAAATTGTGGCGACCCACTTCCTAGCGCACTCGAACCAGCTCACAAATAGCCAGCGCGCCGGCACAAAGGCCAGTCCCAAAAGGGTGCCAGGTCTGCTTCACCAACAAAGGGAAAAGCCTGCGGGGGATTGTGAGTATGTGGCCAGTACAGCATCCGCGCCCGGGGAGGGCGGGATCAGGCAGGCTTTAAAGCAAGGCTGGGAAGTTCGAATAAAATCTTCTTTAACTGCAGTTTACCGACTCCGTGTCATTATTGGTGACCCCGACGGTCCAAACGATATTTGGACCAGAGATGAACGACGCCGCATCTGTTCATGCGGTTTCGTTGAAATTTCCAAGCTTCTGGATGCTGCGACCTCACCTGTGGTTCCAGCAAGCAGAAGTCCAATTCCATGTTCGGCAGATAGCCTCAGAGGACACACGTTACTATTACGTGGTAAGCTCCCTCGACCAGGAGACAGCCGCCCAGGTTGAGGAGTTCATACAGTCGCCCCCGGAGGACGGCAAATACACGGACTTCAAAGCCCTACTCATAAGGACTTTTGGACTCTCACAGCACGAGCGAGCTGCCCGCTTACTGCACCTGGATGGTTTGGGGGACAGACCTCCATCGGCTTTATTGAATGAGATGTTGTCTCTGGCCGGAGGACACAAGCCCTGCCTCATGTTTGAGCAGGCATTTCTGGAGCAGCTGCCCGAAGACATACGCCTGCTGCTGTCCGACGTGGATTTCAGCGACCCCAGGAGGGTGGCGGCCCAGGCGGACTTGCTGTGGAACACCAAGAAGATGAGTGGGGCGTCCGTCGCACAGATCACCAGGCCACGCTCCCAGCAGCAAACCGGACTAGGCCCGGCCACAGAGCCCGCTAACCCTGGAGGCAGGGGTGAGGAGACCAATGAACAATGGTGCTTCTACCACCAGCGGTGGGGCGCAGAAGCCCGCCACTGTCACCAGCCCTGCAAGTTCCCGGGAAACGCCAGGGCCAGCCGCCGCTGATGGCTATGGCGGCTGGCCATCGGGATAGCCTCCTGTATGTGTGGGACAAGTGGCCGGGACACCGTTTTTTGGTCGATACTGGTGCCGAGATCAGCGTCTTACCTCCAACGAGTTATGACACCCGCAGCAGGGCACCGGGTCCCACCCTGAGGGCCGTGAACGGCAGCACAGTAAGGACCTACGGCACCCGTATGGTGCAGCTACAGTTCGGCTCCAGCCGGTTCACGTGGGACTTCACACTGGCCGCCGTAGCCCAACCACTTCTGGGTGCGGATTTCTTGCGGGCTCACAGCCTACTGGTCGACCTGCCGAGGCAGAGACTGGTCCACGCCGAGACTTTTCAGACGTTCTCCCTGGGTGCAGCCCAGTTGCCAGCCCCTCACCTCGACTCCATCACGCTGTCCGACAACGACTTCACCAGGGTCCTGGTGGATTTCCCATCGGTTCTGGCACCACTGTTCACGGCAGCCATGCCCCGACACGGCGTACAGCAGCACATCCTGACCCAGGGACCACCCCTCCACGCCCGTGCTCGAAGGCTTCCCCCGGACAAGCTCCGACTGGCGAAGGAGGAGTTCAAGAGGATGGAGGAATTGGGGATCATATGGCGGTCCGACAGCCCATGGGCCTCCCCCCTGCACATGGTGCCCAAAGCGACAGGGGGCTGGAGACCATGCGGTGACTACCACAGGCTGAACGGGGCTACAACACTGGACCACTACCCTCTGCCGCACATTCAGGATTTTGCAGCAAACCTGCACAGCGCACGGATCTTCTCCAAGGTAGACCTCATCCGGGGATACCATCAAATCCCGATGCATCCGGACGACGTCCCCAAAACGACACTCATCACCCCGTTCGGCCTTTTCGAGTTCCTCCGCATGCCGTTCGGCCTGAAGAATGCCGCAGAAGTTCCAGCGGTTAATGGACGCGGTGGGACGCGACCTGGACTTCGCTTTCATCTATTTGGACGACATCCTCATAGCAAGCAGCAGTCATCAGGAGCATGTGTCCCACCTCCATCAACTCTATGCCCGACTGAGTGAATACGGTCTAACAATCAACCCGGCCAATTGCCAGTTCGGGCTCAACACCATCGACTTACTGGGCCACAGGATTACTAAAGACGGGGCAACCCCTCTGCCCGCTAAGGTAGACGCAGTCCGCCATTTCCCCCGATCCACCACAATCAAAGGCCTTCAGGAATTCGTGGGTATGGTAAATTTCTAGCACCGCTTCCTCCCTTCAGCTGCCCAAATCATGCGCCCCCTGTTCGCCCTGATGTTGGGTCCGGGCAAGGATGTCACCTGGGATGAGGAGTCCGCCGCCGCTTTCATTAAAATGAAAGAAGCCTTAGCAAACGCCGCGACGCTAGTGCACCCCAGAATGGACGTCCCTACGGCCCTCACAGTGGACGCATCTAACACGGCAGTCGGTGGGGTACTGGAGCAACTCATCGAGGGTTGCTGGCAACCCCTGGCATTTTTCAGCAAACACCTGCGACCACCCGAGCTCAAATACAGTGCTTTCGACCGGGAACTGTTGGCGCTATACCTGGCAATCTGGCATTTCAGGTACTTCTTAGAAGGTAGGCCCTTCACTGCGTTCACGAACCACAAGCCACTTACCTTTACGTTCACGAAGGTGCCCGATCCCTGGTCGTCCCGCCAGCAGCGCCATCTGTCCTACATCTCTGAATACACAACAGATGTCTCTGGTAAGGACAATGTCGTGGTGGACGCGCTCTCTTGCCCTAACATTCATGCCCTTTCCCAAGGGGTAGACTTTGAGGCGCTGGCGGAGGCGCAGCAGGCAGACGAGGAGATCCCAAGTTACAGAATCGCAGTCTCCGGTTTGCAGCTCCAGGACCTCCCCGTAGGCCCAGGTGAGAGGACCCTACTCTGTGACGTCGCCACTGGCCAGCCCCATCCCGTCGTCCTGACACCTTGGCGGCGACGCGTTTTCGACTCCATTCATAACTTAGCGCACCCCTCCATCAGGACAACCGTCCGGATGGTCTCCAGCAGGTTCGTTTGGCACGGACTCCGCAAGCAGGTCAGTGAATGGGCCAGAACGTGCATGCACTGCCAGACGGCCAAGGTGCAGCGGCACACCAAAGCTCTGCCGCAGCCGTTCCACCCCACCCACCGGCGTTTCGACCACATTCATGTGGATATCGTGGGCCCCCTGCCAGTGTCGCGCGGAGCGCAGCACCTCCTGACTATCGTGGGCCGGTTCACAAGATGGCCAGAGGCGATCCCGCTCACGGACACCACCTCCGAATCTTGCGCCCGGGCACTGATCGCCACCTGGGTATCTCGCTTTGGTGTACCGGCCCACATTACCTCCGACAGAGTTGCCCAGTTCACCTCCAGCCTGTGGTCAGCTATGGCCAGCCTTTTGGGGACACAGCTGCACCACACCACTGCCTACCACCCACAGTCGAATGGCCTGGTGGAGCGTATCCACCGTCACCTAAAGTCAGCTCTCATGGTCCGCCTGAGAGGAGCTAACTGGGTGGACGAGCTTCCCTGGGTCCTACTCGGCATCCGCACGGTGCCCAAAGACGATCTGCACGCCTCTTCGGCCGAGTTGGTGCACGACACACCCCTGGTCGTCCCCGGGGAGTTCATCCCAGCCCCAAGGGGGCAAGAGGAAGAACCCGCAGCAGTCCTGGGCAGACTACGTGAGAGGCTCGGCAACCTGGCCCCCATACCCACTTCGCAGCATTGGCAGAACCCGACCTGCGTACCCAAAGACCTGCAGAACTGTAAGTTTGTGTTTGTACGAAGGGGCGGGCATCGGCCACCGCTGCAACGGCCCCACGAGGGGCCATTTACGGTGCTCAGGAACAACGGGTCCACGTTCGTGCTGGATGTTGGGGGGAGAGAGGAGGTTTTCACGGTGGACCGACTCAAACCGGCCCATGTGGACTTGGCGCAACCGGTCAAGTTTCCGGCACCGTGGCGCAGAGGCCGACCTCCCAAACAGGGTCCAGCCCAGACTGTGGACATTGGGGGGTGTATCGCCGGTTCTGTGGGGGGGGGGGTTATGTGGCAACCCACTTCCTAGCTCACTCGAACCAGCTCACAAATAGCCAGCGCGCCGGCACAAAGGCCAGTCCCAAAAGGGCGCCAGGTCTACTTCACCAACAAAGGGAAAAGCCTGCGGGGGATTGTGAGTACGTGGCCAGTACAGCATCCGCGCCCGGGGAGGGCGGGATCAGGAAGGCTTTAAAGCAAGGCTGGGAAGTTCGAATAAAATCTTCTTTAACTGCAGTTTACTGACGCCGTGTCATTATTTTAGCGCTGCGTGCAGCACACCGCTACAAAATTAAATTTACACCCCTCCCTTCGGTATCCAGCATGGCTGATAATTTTTCCTGAAGTGCCTCAGTCACTGAGAATCTACTCTCCCCAGGAGGGATGGGAGTACATTAAAAGTCTTAAAGTTAAGCCGATTACTGATTAAAATCTTAAAGCTAAGCCAATTACTGAATAGGTAATTCTGATGTATGAGATGTTTATGGATCTCCTGAGTTAAGTTTATTCTATACTGTTTCAGTCTTTGGTATCAGATGCGGCTGATTAAACTTTTTAAAATTTATTAACAACTACTATATTCATAATTGTTTTGTAGGGAACTCTTACAGTATTATCCTCCAATGGTCCGTACAGGACCTGTCGTGTATTAATCTTTTTATTTCTTTTGTTTGTCTCAATACTAATATAGTTTTAGGTTTGTTACACATTTATACTCATTTATCCTGTTTTCTTTTTTGAGAGAAAGAACTTTGTTTGTAATATTATTTGCTTGGATTTATTTTTCTTTGAATATGTGATTAAGATACTTTAGCTGATTTTAAGATGGCCGTTGCCGATTATGTTTTTATTAGTCAGACATAACGTTGTAGTAGTTGAATTTTGTTTGTTCCTTTTATTATGGCTATTTTGGGTGGGGTTTTTGCTTTAATTAATATACGTAGCTGCAAAATGGAGAATAGGGTCAAGGGTTATTAGTTTAGCATGTAGCCAGCCTATTGGTTATTGTTTATCTCACATTTTGGGTGGGGGAGGGGGCTATTAGAATAGGTTTTCTTTCTCGATTGGGCACTTCTTTTGATAGATTTTTTTTTCGCAAATACATCACTCCTTCTAGTTGTACCCGTGCCTTTTTGGATCAATCTGTGCTTGCATAATAGTTCTTCTATAAAATATTAAATTAAATTTTAAACATGGATATTAATAAAATTAATATAATATCTTGGAATTGGAATGGTGTCATTCACCCCATTAAGTGTAAAAAGATTTTTAAGAAATTAAAAACACAATGCATATATTATTTTTGCGCAAAAAAATCATACATGGAAACAGGCTGAGGACAGACTTTTCAAATTTTAGAAAGGCCCTTCGTATCATTTGTTGTCGACTAATAAAGTAAGAGGCGTGTCTATTTTTCTTAACCCCAAAATCCCTTTTGTACATTTTAATACTATTACTGATTCAATTGGAAGGAACTTAATTGGTATGCGAGCAAAAGGTAGCTCTGGTGTGTGTATACGCACCTAACATAGATAATTCTAATTTTTTTTAAGAAACTTTTTTCTGAGCTACCGAATTTGAATGAATATAAGTTGATCATGGGCAGTGACTTTTATCGTTGTCTGAATCTGGAAATTGACAGGTCATCAACCAATCTGTCACTTCCCAATAAAGCGGCAGCGTATATTAATTCTTTTTTACTAGAGTATGGCCTGGTCTATATCTGGTAATATAAACACCTCAATGACAAAGATTTCTCTTTTTTCTTACACTTTCATCATAAGTATTTTTGAATTGATTACTTTTTTAGACACACGTTTGCTACAATCCGTTGTTGAGAGTGCATATGACATCATTGCGTTGTCAGATCACGCCCCTTTAAAGTTAACCCTGAAGTTTTCGGATAGCTTTTTGAAAATGTCACAGTGGAGATTGAATCCTTTATTGTTACAGGATCCAGCTTTTGTTAGTTTTATTAAGGAGCAAATTTCTATATTTTTTGAATTTAATACAAATCTGGTTATATGGGATACCTTGAAATCTTTTCTTAGGGGACAGATAATCTCATATTCAGCAGCCTTGAGAAAGAAAACTAAAGCAGAATTGTCAGTGCTTATTAATAAAATTAAACAGATAGATAAAGCGTATTCAGTTAAACCTACTGACCTATATAAAGAAAGGGTCGAACTTCAATCACAGTATGATTTGCTTCTGACCTTTCCCATTGAACAGCAAATTCATAAATCTAAAAGTATATTTTATATACATGGGGAAAAAATCTGGTAAACTTTTGGCAGGTCAGTTAAAGGCTGGTATGGTTAGAAGACAGATTTTAAAAATTTGTGGACCAGATAGAATTGAATCCTTAGATCCTTATGAAATTAATATTTATGGATTTCTATTCTAATCCTTATAAGTCTGAATTCTCTGATAATACTATTATTATGAATAGATTTTTGCAGAAGTTAAATATACCTCAAATTTCGACTCAGGATGTTGATATATTAGATGCACCTATCGAACAAGAGAAGATAGCCAAGGCTATATCCTGTTTGCATTTAGGGAAAGCTCCGGGACCTGATGGTTATACAGTAGAATTGTACAAGAATTTTCATGAAATGCTTAAACCACATCTTCATCAAACATTTACCGATTTTCTACCCTCTGGGAACATTCCAAACACTTTTTATGAGGCATTAATTTCATTGATTCCTAAAAAAGGAAAAGACCCACTGGAATGTGCATCCTATTAACCTATCTCATTATTGAATGTGGATTTTAAAATTCTCTCTGAGATTCTAGCTAATAGACTTGAAAATATTTTGCCTAATGTTATCTCAGATGATCAAAAAGGATTTATTAAAAATAGGTACTCACATTTTAATATTTGAAGGTTGTTAAATATCATTTATTCCCCCTCAGTCAAAGAATCTGAATGTATTGTATCTCTGGATGCAGAGAAAGCTTTTGATAGGGAGGAGTGGCCTTATCTTTTTCAGGTTTTGAAAAGGTTTAATTTTGGTCCGGGATATATTTCTTGGATTAAATTGATTTATCAAGCTCCGGTGGCTACGGTTATAAATAATAATCAAAAGTCTCCTTACTTTAGATGATATAGAGGAATATGTCAGGGTTGTCTTCTTAGTCCTTTATTATTTAATTTGGTTTTAGAACCACTTGCTATTGCTCTTAAGGATTCTAATTCTGTGCAGGGTGTTAAGAGAAGGGACAAATTGCATAAGGTTTCGTTATATGTGGATGATTTATTAGTTTACATTTCAAACCCTAGGCAATCTATTCCTTTTATGCTATCTATATTTATGGAATTTAGTATTTTCTCTGGATATAAACTTAACTTACATAAAAGTGTATTATTTTCTATTAATAATTATTCTGATTATTATGATCAAATACATTTTAATATTGCTAAAAACCATTTCACTTACCTTGGTATCAAAATTACTAAAAATTTCAAAGACCTATATAAGTATAATTTTTCCCCTCTAATTGAATATATTCAACAAGTGCTGTCTAAATGGTCGCCTATGTCGATGTCATTGATTGGTTGAATAAATGCTCTAAAAATGATTATTCTACCAAAATTTTTATATACATTTCAAACAGTTCCCTCTTTTGTTCTGAAAATATTTTTTGAATAAATAGATTATAGACAATAGATGCAGATGTAGACCATTCGGCCCTTTGAGCCTGCACCGCCATTTTGAGATCATGGCTGGTCATCTACTATCAATACCCGGTTCCTGCCTTGTCCCCATATCCCTTGATTTCCCTTTCCATAAGATTCCTATCTAGCTCCTTCTTGAAAGCATCCAGAGAATTGGCCTCCACTGCCTTCCGAGGCAGTGCATTCCAGACCCCCACAACTCTTTAGGAGAATAAGTTTTTCCTTAACTCTGTCCTAAATGACCTACCCCTTATTCTCAAACCATGCCCTCTGGTACTGGACTCTCCCAGCATCTGGAACATATTTACTGCCTCTATCTTGTCCAATCCCTAAATAATCTTATATGTTGCAATCAGATCCCCTCTCAATCTTCTTAATTCCAGCGTGTACAAGGCCAGTCTCTCTAACCTCTCTGCATAAGACAGTCCTGACATCCCAGGAATTAACCTCGTGAATCTACGCTGCACTTCCTCTACAGCCAGGATGTCCTTCCTTAACCCTGGAGACCAAAACTGTACACAATACTCCAGGTGTAGTCTCACCAGGGCCCTGTACAAATGCAAGAGGATTTCCTTGCTCTTGTACTCAATTCCCTTTGTAATAAAGGCCAACATTCCATTAGCCTTCTTCACTGCCTGCTGCACTTGCTCATTCACCTTCAGTGACCGATGAACAAGGACTCCTAGATCTCTTTGTATTTCTCCCTTACCTAACTCTACACCGCTCAGATAATAATCTACCATCCTGTTCTTACTCCCAAATTCTATGATTTTGTCTTACATTTGGAATAACAAAAGCTCTAGAGTGAATAAAATTTTATTGCAATAATCAAGAAAAGATGGAGGGCTGGTCTTAACAAATTTTAGATTTTATTATTGGGCAATTAATATTCATTATATTACTTTTTGGATTCATGATATAGATAACCAGGACTGCCCTTCATGGTTACATTTGGAGGAGAATTCAGTAACGGGGTTTTCTTTAGGTTCTTAATAAAGAAGCTCCCCTTCCTTTTTTGTTCTCTAGAATAGGTAGACAAGCTCTCAATCCTATTGTTTCACATACTTTAAAAATTTGGTTTCAGTTTCATAGATTTTTTGAATTAAATAACTTTCTATTCTCCAGTAATATCTATTCTAATTTTTTGAAACCATAACTTTGGATAAGGCTTTTTTAACATGGAAAACTAAAGGAATAAAAACTTTTTTAGATTTGATTTTACAGGATTGTTTAATGTCTTTTTCGAGTGACACAAAAAGGTGACCTTGGGGAAAATTGCTGGAAACTATATTGCTGCTCACGAGTGCATTTCTATTTGGAGAAAATATCCAAAAAGACAGGAGACAAATGTTTATTTTCTGAAAGTATCAACTCCGGCTTATCTATTGAATCGGGGCTTGGGATGTTGCGGGGATCAAATTGCCTAGATAAGGCATCAGGCTTTAGGTTTTGGAACCCGGATGATAAATAATGACACTATTGAAATGGCTAAGAGCAATGCATTCTGGTCATAAGCTCAAATCTTCTGATCCGTACATACAATAAGCGATGTTCAGCTCCTTCAAACCAGTGCTGCCCCTCTTCTGAGGTTAGTTTCACAGTCAAAAAATCATGGCTATCTATATCATAATTGGATTGGGAAGGTGATAAACATTCCGGAAAGTAAGCACAGGGATATAGTTTTTTATTATTGGTGGAAAGTTTGAGAAGGTGGAAGCCTAGTGATATCTATCTTCATGGATGCAGTAATAAAATGAAGAGAGACTAACTTGATATGTTACTGGTCAGATTGGATGGAAGTGTGAGTGAGTATCCAGGTGTCGGTATGATGTCGGTCCTTCATCCATATTACCAACTTGCATTTGGGTTCAGAGGCACACCTTTCAGACTTACAGCTGGCACAATAAATTTAGAGGCTGATGATAATAGACTTTAACACCCAGACAGGCTTGGACTCCCTCTTCTACAAGCTGTCTATCTACTGAGTGACAAATCTGCCACACTGAATCTATAGCAGATAGATTGTGGACGTACATGGGAGTAGGCATATGAGGCTCCAGGACAAATGCAGAACTTTTGCCTACATGGTAATGTTCAGGTTTGTTCTGTTCATCAAAAACAGACAAATATGATCCAGCTAATCTGTGTCTAATCTGTCTGCTCGCTCTCATCAGCAAAGGAGAAAAGGGCCAATGTCAATGTAGTGCAGAGTGAGTGTGTGTGTTCCACGTTGCAAAGCTTTGTTTCTCATATATACAGCTGGGAGATGTTTACCTCCAACTGAGAGGGCAACAATTGAATCAATGATCCATATCATTGCTTCCTGTGACCATACACAAAATAATCAATACCCTCTTTCTTCAAACAAGTCTTATTGAAATAAACACACACTTCATGTCTTTGTGAACTGGATATGCAAACAAGCAAACAAACCTTGTATATCCTCAGGCAGAATGTTTACAGGGAAATAAACAGTCGACGTTACAGGCTGCGATCCTTCATCAGAAGCTGCCAGATTAGGAAAATTGGATCGGAGTGATTACCGGGAGGACAAGTCGACAGCTGATAAGTGACACCAGGTGAGGTAGTAATTTGGGGGAGGTGTGGTTGTTAGCTGGATTGGGCAAAGGGTTAATGAGGTAGGAAATTTATAGAAGGTGACAGTGGACAAAAGATCAAAGGGCATGGAGTCGTAAAGGCAGATAATAGTCATGAGAGTGGAGGAGGAGAAGGGAAATGGTGAAAGGGTAACCTGAAAGGGAAAGGTAAAAAGAGAAGGGGAGAAGAATCTCCTATTCTATACAAAGGGTTAGAAGATACTGCAAGTTAGAGCAATTTTTGTTCATGCCTTGAGGTTTGAGGCTGACCAAATGGAATATGAGGTGCGGCACCTTTAAACCGAGTTTGGCCTCATCATGGCTGCAGAGCAATTGAATTGAAATTGTTGCTGCAGAGAGATCCTGGCTTTCTCGGAGAGCAGAGAGAAGATGCTGGATGAAGTGGTCTCATCAATATAGAGAAGTTGGCACTGAGAGCAATAGATGACCCGGACAGATTCACAGTTGAAACATTTCCTCACCTTGAAGGACTGTTTGAGGACCTGAATGGTGAGGATGAAGGAGTAGCACTTGTGACAGTGGCAGGGATAAGTGCCAGGAGGAGGATTAGTGGTGAAGGATGGGTAGACAAGAGAAAAACGTAGGAGCAATCTGTAAGGAAAGTCCTGAGATGTGTCTGATGATGGGATATTGACCGAGATGTCAGATTTGCAAAAAAATATATGCTGGATATAGAGTCCAGATAGAAAGAATGACCTATCCCTGTTACAATGGGGAACTTGGAGCATAAATTGGGAACAGATGTTCTCAGGGAAACGTATGGAAGAAATCTGGAAAATGTTCAGTGGATATTTGCATGGGGTTCTGCATAGGTACATTCCATTAGGACAGGGAAAGGACAGCAAGGTACAGGAACTGTGGTGTATAAAAGCTGTTGTAAATCTAGTCAAGAAGAAAATAAGAGATTACGAAAGTTTCAAAAAACTAGGTGATTATAGAGATCTAGCAGATTATATGGCTAGCTTTTTGCAAAGTCTGAAATGGCCAGGACAAGAGGGCAATGTTTTAACCCTTACATACTGTTTATAATGTATTCCTTCACAGTATGGTCTGTGTCAATTTTGACCCGGCCCCTGAATTCCCTCCTAAATGCCAAATTTTGAACCACAGATCTATTTAGAATGTGTAAATGGCCTATCTGACATTAATACTGTGGGAAGTGAGAAAGGAGATTTCTGAGCCTCTGGCAATAATCTTTGCATCATCAGTGGGGACAGGAGAGGTTACCGAGGATTGGAGGGTTCTGTATGTTGTCCCCTTATTCAAGAAAGGGAGTAAAGATAGCACTGAAAATTATAGACCAGTGAGTCTTACTTCAGTGGTTGGTAAATTGATGAAGAAGATCCTAAGAGGCAATATTTATGAACATTTGGAGAGGTATAATAAGATTAGGAATAGGAAGCATGGCTTTCTGTAAGGCAGGTCATGCCTTATGGGCCTGACTGTGTTTTTTGAGCATGTGACAGAACACATCAATAAAACTAGAGCCATAGATGTAGTGGATATGGATTTCAGCAAGGCATTTGATAAGGTACCCCATGCAAGGATTATTGAAAAAGTAATGAGGCATGGGATCCAAGGGGACTTTGCTTTGTGGATCCAGAACTGGGTTGCCCACAGAAGGCAAAGTCTCGTTGTAGACGGATCATATTCTGCATTGTGGTCAGTGACCAGTGGTGTGCCGCAGGGATATGTTCTAGGACACTGTACTCATCCTGATTTTTATAAATGACCTGGATTAGTAAGAGGAGGGATGGGTTAGTAAATTTGTTGATGACACAAAGGTTGTGGGTGTTATGGATAGTGTGGAGGGCATTAATAGCAAGACTGTTGGCAGTGTGCAGGATCAGAGGGATCTTGGGGTCCGAGGCCATAGGACACTCAAAGCTGCTATGCAAGTTGACTCTGTGGTGAAAAAGGAATACGGTGCATTGAGCTACATCAATCTTGGGATTGAGTTTAAGAGCTGAGAGATAATATTACAGCTTTATAGGACCCTGGTCAGACCCCACTTGGAGTACTGTGCTCAGTTCTGGTCATCTCATTACAGGAAGGACGAGCAAACCATAAAAAGGGTGCAGAGGAGATTTACAAAGGTGTTGCCTGGATTGGGGAGCATGCCTTATGAGAATAGGTGAGTGAACTCAGCCTTTTCTCCTTGGAGCGACGGAGGATGAGAGGTGACCCTGATAAAAGTGTACAAGATAATGAGAGGCATTGATCGTGCGGATAGTGAGAATCTTTTTGCCAAGTCTGAAATGGCTAGGACAAGAGGGCAATGTTTTAACCCTTACAAACTGTTTATAATCTATTCCTTCACAGTATGGTCCATGTCAATTTTGACCCAGCCCCTGAATTCCCTCCTAAATACCAAATTTTGAACCACAGATCTATTTAGAATGTGTAAATGGCCTATCTGACATTAATAAATGGGTCATTAATCCTTAATTAATATTTCAGATATCTAAAATCCATCTCAAAAGATATGGGTCAAATTTGACCCAGAGAAGCCTCAATATACAAGAATTTGTAGCACATGTACAAATGTATAAAATTTTTAAATATTTTAATTTTTGCGTATTTTGGATCACTTTAGAAAAAGTCATTAAATTTCACCTAAAAATGACATTTAGGTTGTTTTTACTGCTGTCAAATGTCAAAACGGGTCAAATTTGACCCCAGAAGTATGTATGGGTTAAGGTGCTTGGAAGGAGGTACAGAGCAGGTTTTTTTTGCAGAGAGTGGTGAGTGGGTGGAATGGGCTGCCGGCGGAAATGGTGGAGGCGGAAACGATAGGTCTTTCAAGAGACACCTGGATGGATTCATGAAGGTTAGATAAATAGTGAGCTATGGGTAAGCCAAGGTAGTTCTACAGTGAGGACATGTTTGGCACAGCTTTGTGGGCCGAAGGACCTGTACTGTGCTGTAGGTTTTCTATGTTTCTAACATGGGACACACTTGTCCTTCCCCTCCCTCCTCACCACATTTATTCTAGCATGTTCCCTATTCCATTCCCATCCTGATGAAGGGTGTCGCCCCAAAACATCGACAGTTCATTCATTTTCGTCTCCACGTTGTCTGGCCTGCTGGATTTGCTCCAGCTTTTGTGTGTATGCACTAAATACACATAATCCTGCGTTAGCTGTTGCCTTCCTGAACATATTGACTCTAGGGGACACAGAAGTTGTTACAGAAGGAAGCGAGGTCATTATGAAACCCTAACTGCTCAACATGCATGGGTGCTCATGGAGGTCTCCACTAACAAAACAGCAACTGTCAGTTGTAAAGCGGAAGTGATACATTGCAGAACCAACAAGTGAGGACTCGCAGGGTGTCAGCATGTTGCATGCTCGTGGATGGATGCACAGAAACCATCAAACCTCCAGTCTCGGTGTCACCCTGCTTCATCCCCAATATCCCACCGGCACCACCGATTACATGGGCATAGCCAGATTCTTTTCAAATCATTTTTATTATTATTATTTTTTTTCATCAATAGTACAAGTACATCGAAGTTAGAACATTTACAATGCCTCAAAAAAGAAGAAATTACCTTAAAGATTGGATTGTTTTGTGAATAAAAAAACCCCTACTAAGCAAGGAAAGTGAGGGAAAAAAACCATTGGAGGTACAACCCCAGAGCCATGCATCATACAAAAAGCTTTTAAAAATAAACATCAAAGCGCCAACAGGAAAAAAAGATATATCAAAAAAAATTTACAGTTAGATCGTGCAGGAAATCTATCAGTTAACTGAAATGATTATAACGAGCAAATGAGCCCCATCTCTTCTCAAAATCAAATAAAGTTTCAAAGGTTTGACTTCTAATTCTCTCCAAGCTAAGACACAACATCACTTGAGAGAACCATTGTGACAAAGTAGGAGCTGATATATCCCTCCATTTCAAGAAGATGGCCCTCCTAGCTATCAATGTAACAAATGCAATAACATGTTGGTCAGACACAGAAATACCATGGATATTTTGAGGAATTATTCCAAAAAGCACAGTCAATTTATTAGGTTGTAAATTGATTCTAAGTGCTTTAGAAATTGTTGGAAAGACTGACTTCCAAAACTATTTTAATATAGAACATGACCAGGACATATGTGTCACTGTAGCTACCTCAGTTTTACATCTATCACAATATTTGTCAACATTGGGAAACATTTTAATCTCACCTTCGTCAAATGGTATCGATGTACATTTTTAAATTGAATCAGTGAATGACCAGCACAGATCGAAGAAGAGTTAACCAGCTTCAGAATCCGCGTCCAATCCTCCCATATAAAAGTCAAAAGTCAAATTTAGTTCCTTCTCCCAATCCTGTTTAATCTTATGTAAAGGACGCTTATCCCATTGTAATAATAAATTATAAATTCTTCCAATAGAACCTTTCAACGAAGGGTTCATATTCATAATAGTATCTAACAAGTCAGCCTCCAATATGTAAGGAAAATTACTTAAATATTTTTGTAAAAATATCAAACTTGAAGATATTGTAAAAAGTGTTTACAGAACTTCCCATCCCTTTATGCCCCAGGAAAGCCGACGTACAGTGTTGGAAACTTAGTTAAGTCTTCCTGAGAAGGCCACTGAAAAAGTCCTTTATTCTGAGCCAGTATTTCAAGTAGTAGCCCATCTTAGAAAATCCTTCCTCTATCTGGGGATAGGGACTTTGGAGCTTCTGTCGACATTTCGACTGCTCTGTCTTTTTTTCTGGAAAGTTGTTGCTAACTCCATGTCCAATCTTCCTTTTACCCAGCCCTGTTTGGGAGCCTTGAGCTGGAGTTACTGGAGTAGAATGTTGGTGCATTTAACCTGGCTGCAGGAGCATCTTTACAGGAACGGCTCAAAAAGCAAAGCTTTCCGGAGAAACCAGCTGCCCATATTATAAAGGAGAATCACCTGTCCATATATGGCAGATTGATTCCATCAGAATTACTCCACGGCATCTACGTTTTAAATATTTGCACAGTATGGTTGATGCCTATTTTAGTATTATAATGGCAATTCCATGTATACTGGCAGACCAGAGTATGCACTGGAGGGATTGCAGAGTTAATCATTTATTATGGGAACCCACAAGAAATACAATCGTACAATTGGTCTCATTTTACAGGGCAAGCACTGGAAGATTGGACTGCCAACGAAGGCATTCATTGGGTGTAGCACACATCCTATTACCGCCAGGCATTAAGAGAATAAATACACTCTTCGTCTATTAACAGCAACCCATTCCTAGTCAATAACACTATCCCAAGCCTCGTACAACCTGAACAACGCATCCTTACCCCAAGATCGCAAGTGTGCTTCAGAACAGGAGGAAGATGTGGGCACCAAGGGGCCTCACAGAGATGGGAGGGAAAGTGCAAACATGATAAAATCAGACCGAGACTGTTCTTTAGCTCTGAGAGAGAAGGAACAAGATGCCTGAATTAAAGAATGGTGGTGGAGGAGGGAAAGGAGGCTAGCTGGAAAGTGATAGAAGATTATAAGGTTAACAGGAAGGAGTTTAAAATGAAATTAAGAGAGCCAGAAGGCCTTGGTGGGCAGAATTAAGGAAAACTCCAACGCATTCTACAAGTATGTAAAGAGCAAGAGGATAAGACGTGAAAGAATAGGACCTATCAGGTGTGACAGTGGGAAAGTGTCTATGGAACTGCAGGAAATAACAGAGGTACTTAATGAATACTTCACTTTAGTATTCATTATGGATAAGGATCTTGGTGATTGTAGTGCTGACTTGCAGCAGACTATAAAGCTTGAGCATTAAGAAAGTATTAAGAAAGATAAGTATTAAGAAAGAGGATGTGCTGGAGCTTTGGGAAAGCATCAAGTTAGGTAAGTCAGGGGAACCAGATGAGATGTACCCCAGGCTACTGTGGGAGGCCAGGGAGGTGATTGCTGAGCATTGGGCAATTATCTTTGAATCATCAATGGGGACGGGTCTGATTCTGGAGGATTGCAATTGTTGTTTCTTTATGCAAGAAAGGGAGTAGAGATAGCCCAGGGAATCATAGATCTGTGAATCTTACTTCAGTGGTTGGTAAGCTGATGGAGAAGATCCTGAGAGACAGGATTTATGAACGTTTGGAGAGGTGTAATATGGTTAGGAATACTGAGCACGGCTTTGTCAAGGGCAGGTCATGCCTAACCATCCTGATCAAATTTTTTGAGGATGTGACTAAACACACTGATGAAGGAAGAGTAGTAGAAGTAGTGTATATGGATCTCAGCAAAGCTTTTGATAAGGTACCCCATGCAAGGCTTGTTGAGAAAGTTAGGAGGCATGGCATCCAATGGAGCATCACTTTGTGGATCCAGAACTGGCTTGCCCACAGAAAGCTAAGTGTGGTTATACACCCGTCATATTCTGCATGGAGTTTGGTGACCTGTGGTGTGCCGCAGGGATCTGTTCTGGGATCCTTCATGATTTTTATAAATCACCTGGATGAGGAAGTGGAGGGATGGGTTAGTATGTTTACTGATGACAAAATGGTCAGAAGTTTTGTGGATGGTGTGGAGGGCTGCCAGAGGTTACAGCGGGAAATTGATAGGATGCAGAACTGGGCTGAGAAGTGGCAGATGGAGTTCAATCCAGTTAAGTGTGAACTGGTTCAGTTTTGTAGGTCAAATATGAAGGCAGTATATAATATTAATGATAAGACTCTTGACAGTGTGGAGGATCAGAGAGATCATGGGGTCTGAGTGCATAGGATGTTCAAAGCAACTGCGCAAGTTGACTCTGTGGTTAAGAAGGTATATGGTGTATTGACCTTCATTAATTATGGAATTAAATTTAGGAGCTGAGAGGTAATGTTGCAGCTGTATGGGACTCTGGTCAGAACCAACTTGGAGTACTGTGCTCATTTCTGGTTGCCTCACTACAGGATTCATGTGTACGTCATAGAATGGGTGCAGAGTAAATTGACAAGGGTCTTGTCTGGATTGGGGAGCATGCCTTATGAAAACAGCTTGAGTGAACTCGGCCTTTTCTCCTTGGAACAACATAGGATGAGAGGTGACCCGATAGAGGTGTATAAGATGATGAGAGGCACTGATCGTGTGCATAGTCAGAGGCTTTATCCCAGGTCTGAAGTGGTTGCCACAAGAGGAAACAATTTTAAAATGCTAGGGTGGAGATACAGAGGAGATGCCATGGGAATTTTTTTTTAAAAACTCAGTGTGGTGAGTGTGTGGAATGGACTGTCGGAAACAGTGGTGGATCCAAATAGGATAGGATTTTCAAAGAGACTTCTGCATAGGTACATGGAGCTTGGAAAAATAGAGGGCTATAGTTAAGCCTAGTAATTTCAAAGGTAGGGACATGTTCAGCACATCTTTGTGGGCCGAAGGACTTCTATTGTGCTGTAGGTTTTCTATGTTTCTTTCTATTTGTTCTGTGTATCATCTCCACTCCCTCAGGAAGGTCATAGGGAGTGAGATACAACAGAAATCAAGACAGATTGAGAAAAGTGAGAATGCAACATAGTTGAGCACCAGATGATTTTGTTGTCAAATGTTTCTGGAGAAAACATGATATGGAGATTAATTTCATTGCAAATCAAATTTGAGGAGCTAGTTCAATAGACTCTCTGGTGTATGGAGTCAAAGGAATTTCTGTACAATGATGATCATGTCCCCTGTGTCTATGAATGAATGAACAAATTTCACCCTGCTTTTGGGGAGCATTTAGGGTCACTGAAAAAGGTGGCTGATAAGGACCCTGCGTTAACTATCCTGAGGTGAAGAGCCCACTCTAATTAGCAGAGTCAAACTTGTTTTTGTTATAATCTGTGTACAACAGGGGTTCCCAACCTGGGGTGCCCCACCCCCAGGGGGTGCAAGATGGAATTTCAGGCGGTGCGACGAAGAGTGGCTTGTGTCCTTGAGTGATGAGTCACGAGTCATCACTCAGCCAGCTGCCAGTGTGCCTTGAGAAGTGGTAGTAACATTCGTCCCAAGCACGCTCCAGTATCCTGGTGCCCAAGTCGAGAGAGACGTAAACTCAATCCAGTCTCCCGCTGTCCGAGTCAGCGTTGAGGATCCTCATCAGTGTTACCTGGGAGTTACACCACAGAGTTGAGGAGTCTCATCAATGTTAGCTAGAAGGTTACATCTCAGAGTTAAAAACCATCTCATAATGCCAAAATCTTTATACATCCCGAATCAACTATCGAGTAATGACTTCGCGTTAAAACCAAACCTGCAAACAATAGGTAAATTATTCAATTATAAAATTTTTAAAAGCCGCATTTTGATAAAAAAAACAGCTGAAGTCATTCATTTGTATTTGTCTCAATGCATTAAAGAAGGTTTTGAATTTCAAAGGTTTTCTCTTTAAAAAGGTTTTTTTCTTGAATCATTGATAATTTTGAATTGTGTTAGTTGAGGTATCATGATTAGCACCAAGGACTTTGAATCTTGTGATGGGAGTTCATATCTCCGGTAATCATCGGAAATACGTGTGTAAATTCAGTAGAGAGTAGCCTAATAAGTCGTGTCGCGGCTCTGTAGCATTTCCACCTGACAATTTATCTTGGCATAACTGCAGATAATATCGTAATATAATATTCGAACGTGTATTTCTCGCCATACTTTGCTATAGGCGTGTCTGGTTAAGTAAAGCGATCATCCCTGACTTAGATAGCTTTTCTCATATTAGCTCATATTTTTCTCTTTACCCTTAAACCTTCATCATGTCAAAAAGAAGGAAATGGAATGATGACTATGTGTGCTTTGGTTTCACTTGCACAACGGGGAATGATGACTTGCAAAAACCCCAGTGCATTCTTTGTAGTGTGTTTTCCAACACAAATCTGAAGCCATCCAAGCTTCAAGAGCACTTCAAGAACAAGCACTGTGGAGTTGATGTTGAAGGACATGATGTTGGGTCATTGAAAATCAAAAGAGCTAGTTTTGATTCACAAGGAACTCTTCCAAAATTAGTTTTCATTTCTGTTAAAAAACCACTACTTCTTGCTTCATACCAAGTGGCATATAAAGTGGCCAAATCCAAGGAACCCCATACAATTGCGGAAGATCTCATCAAGCCATGTGCACTGGAAATGGCAACAATTATCCTGGGCAAAGAAGCAAGAAAAAAATTTGAACAGGTGTCTCTATCAAATAATGTCATTCACAACCGAATCAGTGATTTGAGTGAAGATATTTGGACCAAGTCATCTCAAGTGTCAGAGCTAATACTCTTAAAATATCTATTCAGTTGGATACGTCAACTGATGTTTCAAGTTGTAGTCACCTCATCACATTAGTGAGGTATGTCAATGATGGTGCTGTGAAGGAAGATTTCCTGTTTTGTAAAGATCTGAAAACAAACACAACTGCAAAGGATGTGATGCAGCTGGTGAAAGACTCCTTTGCCAAACATGATTTAGATATCAAAGTCATTGGTACTGTGTGCACTGACGGGGCACCTGCAATGCTTGGAAATAAATCTGGCTTTTCTGCATTGATGAAAAAGGACATTCCAGACTTGCAAGATACCCATTGTTTTCTTCATCGGCATGCTTTGGCATCAAAAATATTGCCTCCAAATTTGAAGAAAGTCCTTGATAATTGTGTGAAGATCATCAACTGGATTGGGGGCATGCTTTGAATCATTGCATCTTCAAATCATTTTATGAGGATCTGGGAAGTGAGCACTCAGTTTTGCTTTTCCACGCAGAAGTCTGTTGGTTGTCACGAGGACAAGTTTTAACCCGCTTCTTTGAACTGCGAGACAAAATCAAAGTTTTTCTGGAGGAGCGTGAATGTGATCTGGTTGGGGCAATGGAATCACAAGAATTTGCCCAAATGCTGGCTTACTTAGCTGACATTTTCACTCATATGAATGACCTAAGTGTTTCTCTTCAAGGAAAAGGGATAAACATATTGAAGGCTTGTGAAAAGTTGAATGCCTTCAAAGAAAAGTTACGCCTTTGGCGTTGAAGGATCAAAAGAGGCAGTCTCTCAAATTTTCCTTCACTAGAAGAGATGGTTGATGATGCTGGATCCATAACTCCTACTGTGTGTGAAGAAATTTTGGCTCATTTGGAAATGCTGTCAGAATCGTTTGATGGATATTTTGCTGCTAGAGACCTAAAGATTTCAGAAGAATGGATCATGAGTCCATATTCCTACAATTTGGAGAAGATGTCAGATGATGAAGAGCTGAAGGAAGATCTTATTGATTTGCAGACAAATCGAGCTCTTGAAATGCAATTTGAAAGCAAGACTTTGGAAGAGTTTTGGTGTGCAGTATTGGAGTATAAAAGTTGCAATGTTTGCTGTGTAACCAAAACTATGTAGTCAGCTTTGAACTTGTTATTTACTAGAGAATGAAATCTTAAGAATGTAGAAGACAATGGTGTGTTAATAAGAGGTAGCTAAGAGATGTGGATTATGTAGTCTGAGTTTGCTATTTGCTATATGTAGCCCGAGTTTGCTATTTGCTATGCATGTATCCAATTGAATGTAGAAGACAATGGTGTGTTAATGAGAGGTAGCTAAGAGAAGTTTTGCTTTGAACTTGTTTGCTGTGTAACCAAATCTATGCAATCAGCTTTGATGTAGATTATGTAGTTTGAACTTGCTATTTGCTATGCATGTATCCAATTTAGTAGGAGAATGAAATTTAAGAATGTAGAAGACAATGGTGTGTTAATGAGAGGTAGCTAAGAGATGTAGATTAGAACATGATTAAGCCAATAGGTAGAAACAATAGTGGCGGATGTACTTGTGATACGCAACTGTAGACCGATTGGATATGCTAATGCAACTAAACCAGGAGATTGCTATAAAAAATGCTATGTACAAGGATCGGTGGGCAATCAGCGACTAGCTCACTGACTGTCTCAGCTTTGATTTGCAAATTAAAGTTTAATACTTCTTGAAGAATCTTCTGCGTCTCCTGGTCGTTTGTGGGGCACGAGAAACCACGACAAAATTGGCGACCGCGGCAGGACCGGAAAGAGACCCGCGGAAAGGAAACGGCAGATTGGGGACGCTTCCCGGTCCTCTAAGGACCCCCACAAGGCTGACAGAATTAAGGGTGCACCCAAACAAAAGGTAAGCGCTTTCTGCGACAATTTGGACTAAGAATTCTGTTGGTTTTGGGGAGGTCTTGGAGTCTCAGAAGTGTGGAACCACTGCCGAAGGGTCTCTCCGGTCCAAAGAATCTGGCAGAATTCGGGGTTAACAGGAGGCTCAGAGGATTGATCAAGAACACTGCAGTGAGGGTAAGTACAAATAAGTTAATAAGAAGTTAAGTTAAGAAAAATTCCACGTGGTGTTGGTAAATCCCTGTGGATACCTCTTCGTATAAAACGAAGGTCTGAACGGGCAGGGAAAGGGAAAATAGAGAAAATCCTCATGGATACCGCCTTAAGAGATAAGGGTCTGAATAGACAAGGTGTATAGAGAAAGTTCTGTGGATACCGCTCTGAATAGAGGTCTGCACGGGCAGAACAGAATAGGAAACAAGGACAGTCCGATAGCAACGGTATCGTGTGACGTCATCAGCTCCGCCGTTGCTAAGCTTCAGACACAACACCCTGAGGCACTGGTGTTAATTACAGGGGACTTCAACCATGTGACTTTGGACAAGACACTACCTGCTTTCTCCCAGTACGTGGATTGTTACACCAGGGGTAACAGGACTATTGACCTGCTGTATGCAAACGTACAGGATGCATATAGTGCATCCCCGCTGCCTGCACTGGGGAAAGCTGATCACAACCTGGTTTTGTTACAGTCAAGATATAAATCAATTGTGATGAGGCATCCCACTACCACACGCTCTTTCAGGAAGTGGACTCCTGAAGCTGAACAGGCCCTGAGAGACTGCTTCGGTACTACTAACTGGGATGTACTGCAAGGGGGGCTCTGTGGGGGCGTTGAGGAGGTCACTGAATGCACAACGGACTATATTAACTTTTGTGTGGATGCCGTTGTCCCTGTTAGAACTGTTCGCTGCTATCCCAATAATAAGCCCTGGATCACTAGTCACATCAAAGGCCTCCTAAACCAGAAGAAGAGGGCCTTTAAAGATGGTGATCGGTTGGAGCTTAAAAGAGTTCAGAAGGAACTCAGAGTACAGATAAGGGGGGCAAAGGAGCAGTATAGGAGAAAGTTAGAACAAAAGCTGCAGGAAAAAAGCATGAAGGAGGTGTGGGATGGGATGAAGATCATCACCGGATGTGGTGCAAAGCGGGGGGCAAACATAAGTGGAGATGTGGAGAAAGCGAACCAGCTGAACAACTTCTTCAATAGGTTCGACAGCACAATCTCACACTCACTGCAGAACTCCACACCAGGCTTACTTCCCTCACAGGAAAATAGCCACTCACAGGAGACCTGGCCCACGCCCAGGTTTACGGCCGCACAGGTGGAAGGTCAACTGAGGAAGATCTGTACCAGCAAGGCGGCTGGACCGGATGGAGTTTCCCCATGATTACTGAGGGCCTGTGCGACTGAACTGGGAGAACCACTACAGCGCATCTTCAACATGAGTCTAGATCAGAGAAGAGTACCCAGACAGTGGAAAACATCTTGTATTGTCCCGGTACCGAAGAAACCACAACCAAAGGAGTTGAATGACTTCAGACCTGTTGCCTTGACGTCGCACGTGATGAAGACCATGGAGCGGCTGATAATACAGAATCTGAGGCCACAAACCAGGCACGCCCGGGATCCGCTTCAGTTTGCGTATAAGGAGAAGGTGGGAGTGGAGGATGCTATCACGTATTTGCTGCACAAATCACTCTCTCACCTAGATGGGGTCAGTTGTGCTGTGAGGATTACATTCCTTGACTTCTCTAGTGCCTTTAACACCATCCAGCCCAAGATCTTAAGGCACAAACTAACGGAGATGGGAGTAGACTCTCACATGGTGGATTGGATAGTGGACTACTTGACAGATAGACCTCAGTATGTGCGGTTGGGAGACTGTAGGTCTGACACGGTGGTCAGCAGCACAGGAGCGCCACAGGGAACCGTACTCTCTCCGGTCCTGTTCACCCTGTACACATCTGACTTCCAATATAACTCGGAGTCCTGCCATGTGCAGAAGTTCGCTGATGACACGGCCATAGTGGGGTGTGTCAGGAATGGACAGGAGGAGGAGTATAGGAAACTGATACAGGACTTTGTGATATGGTGCAACTCAAACTACCTGCGTCTCAATGTCACCAAGACCAAGGAGATGGTGGTGGACTTTAGGAGATCTAGGCCTCATATGGAGCCAGTGATCATTAATGGAGAATGTGTGGAGCAGGTTAAGACCTACAAGTATCTGGGAGTACAGTTGGACGAGAAGCTAGACTGGACTGCCAACACAGATGCCTTGTGCAGGAAGGCACAGAGTCGACTGTACTTCCTTAGAAGGTTGGCGTCATTCAATGTCTGCAGTGAGATGCTGAAGATGTTCTATAGGTCAGTTGTTGAGAGCGCCCTCTTCTTTGTGGTGGCGTGTTGGGGAGGAAGCATTAAGAAGAAGGACGCCTCACGTCTTAATAAGCTGATAAGGAAGGCGGGCTCTGTCGTGGGCAAAGTACTGGAGAGTTTAACATCGGTAGCTGAGCGAAGGGCGCTGAGTAGGCTACGGTCAATTATGGAAAACCCTGAACATCCTCTACATAGCACCATCCAGAGACAGAGAAGCAGTTTCAGCGACAGGTTACTGTCGATGAAATGCTCCTCAGACAGGATGAAGAGGTCAATACTCCCCAATGCCATTAGGCTTTACAATTCAACTGCCAGGACTTAAGAACTTTTTTTAAAGCTATTATTAATGCTTTTTGAGTTAGTGATTTAGATGCATATCATATTATTACTGAGTTAAGTATTGTATGTAATGAGTTTTTGCTACAACAAGTGTATGGGACATTGGAAAAAAAGTTGAATTTCCCCATGGGGATGAATAAAGTATCTATCTATCTATCTATCTATCTATCTATCTATCTATAGTTTAAAGCGCTGGTAGATAGACAATAGACTAAGCATAGAATTAGAGTAAATAATATTATCCAGTAAACGAACTGTGAATCTCTGAAATACCTTAAAAAGAGAGAACAACATGACAGGTAAGGAACGGCAGTGGAGATTCTGAGCAAAAAATTCCCGGTAAATAAATATGAGATCACAAAAACTTCAGAAAAATGGGAAAAAAGAACCAAAAACCTGGTCACAAAGTGGCCAAGAGAAGGAACGTTTGATGTAAGTTTGTGCGAAGAAATGGAGGGACTAATTAAAAATTACAAACCAAAAGATAAATCTAAGAAAAGAGGGCAAAAAGAGAACGAGAAATGGAAGTGCTAATACTCTTCAGAACGGAGGGAGAAAGGCTGAGGAGGACAGGTAGAATATTGATTACAAGCGAGGAAGACACTAAGGTGCTGGAGAAACAGCCTGTTAGAGAGAGAGGAAGGTACAGTGAGAAGCTGGCTTCAGCTCCATACCCGGATGCGAAGGAAACAGAAAAACCCCCCTCCCTATAATGAGGAGGGAACCCCTAAACAGTGCCCCCTGCTGACAGGAACAGTAAACATGCAGGGAGAAGTACAAGTTTGGGATAATGAGGAGGAAAAAAGACAATACAAGAAGGAAAAAGCAGCAATATGGAAGGAGATACAGGCAGAAAGGATAAAGGTGGAACAGGCAAAGAGAGAAATGGAAGAAGAGATTGAGTGGATGAAATACTTGAGAGAGGAAAAGAAGTATGAGGAATATCGGTTATACTATAGAAATAAACAGACTAGAAAAGAAAGTGGCTCATCAGGGCAGGAAGAGATGAGGCATTCAAGAAGAAGTGGAAAAAAGATAGGAGATGAGAGTCTTGGAGAAACACAAGAGAGAAGGGAATCAAGCACGAGTAAGGATCATGAGGAGTCCCTGCTACAGGAGTACAGACATGGACAGGAAGAAAGAGAAGGTGACTCATTGGAGGAGCAAGAGTTAAGTGGAGAGACAGAGGATGCGAGAATTTGTGGGGAAGAGGTTGGAGGCAGAAGCCTAGAAGAGCAGAAGGAGGCATTCGGGGAGCGACTTGTGGAAGTAGAGAAAGAGCCAGATAAGTTACTGAGAGGGGATTGCCAGAGGAGATGCGAAAAACACTCCAGGGGCCAACCAGGTATTGAATCAAGACAGAAAGGAAGGACTCCACAGGGAGACGGAGGGAAGAAGAGGACCCCGGAGAAATTTGTGTGGGAGGCAGTAAAGACATACCCTGAGACAGATGGGGAGTCAGGTGAGGAGGAGAGCCAGGGCAGGTGGGAAGAAGGAGGAAGAATGATGTCGTTGTTAGTTAAAGGATCAGGACAAGTGCAGTATATCCCTTGGGGATCCCAGGACCTAGAAGGGCTGAAAAACACTCTGCCCAATATACATGAAGGAGCAGGGAAATGCATTAGAGCCTTTGAAGAAGAAATGGTGGGACGATTATTGGCTATGGGAGATTTGAAGGCACTATTGATAAGGTTGATGGGAACCTCCAAATTTAATGAACTAATGGAAATGGCTGGCATAGTAACCTCGAACGACCCGAGAACCGATGGAGACGGGTTTGACAGAGTGAGGCAGAGGGTATAGCAGGCCCTCAGGAAGCTTTACCCACCCAAAGTGGACCCCAAAGCCTTAAAAGTGGATCCACTGGGAGACACTCAAAACCCAGCAGCCTACGTAGAAAACCAATTGAAAAGGTGGAGACTGGAGACTGAGCAAGAGGTGGAAAATAGCTTATTTATCACCACACTGTTCTGACATAGCATTTTGGATGCAATGCCTCTGCAAGTAAAATCCAAACTGGAGGAAGTGGTTGGGCTGACGTCAATGACCCCACAAGAATTTAGAGACCACGTAGTCCAAGCGGTTGAGAAATACCAGAAAGACAAATGAAGGTTGGCTGAGCAGCAGGAAGAGGTGCAAAGAAAGTTAATACAACCGCAGCTCGAAGAACTCAAAAAGAAGGAAAAAGAGAAAAGCAAAAAGATGCTGCCAGCAACCACCGGTCCGAGTACAGCCATCGAACTGGATGAAGCTCCGCTATATGGAGGAACCGATCATACTGTAAGATAAGGGCCGGAAAACCCCATGCCAATAATCAATGTCTTTGGAGGAGCATTCCCACAAATGCCCTATCAGGAACAGACTAAATTCAAACAGCCCAGGCAGGACTGGAAGTCCCAAGGAGGGGGACAGAGGAGCTATGGACAGAGGGGACCAGTGAGGAAACAGGGGGGAAGAGAGGTACAGAGATTGTGCTGGGGATGTAATCAGCCAGGTCACATGAGAAGTGATTGTCTGTTTACACCATGGCCTGTCACACACCAGCAGGAACCGATAAGAAGGGAACTAAAGTTTAGCCAAGGACCAGCCCCCACAGGCTCAAGCAGACCTGTGAACCCCTATGTGAGGTATTAGGGGTGCCCCGGGAACTCGAGTGGGAAGGGACATTACCCAATGATAACAAGGGAGGCAGACGAGGAACCCATTGTTCAGGTTATGTTAGAAGGGCAACTGACACCAATGATGATAGACACTGGAGCCACGTACACTTGTGTACAGCCACAGTATGCCCTTCACCTTCCCATGTCAGGAAAGTTTATTAAGACGGTAGGGTTCTCGGGGAAAACACAGTTGACACAGTGCACGGCTCCAGTGTGGATGAGAATGGGAAATAAAGGAATTGTTTTGCCGGTGTTAGTATTTAAAGGAACTCCGATTAATTTGTTAGGCAGAGATGCCTTATTGAAACTGGAATTAATATTAGAATGCACCAGAAATGGGCTGAGTGTGGAAAGAGCAGGGGCTCAATTGATAGTGTGAGAAGACAAGAAGGCTAATGTCTTTTGGATAGGAGACATCGCAGATCAGATTCTGGGAACCTGGGAAAAATGGAAAAAGGGAGTGGCTATATTACCCAAGGCTGTAATGCCCTGAGCTACAATGTACAGTGATTTTTGATGAGACTCAGAACAGGGACTTAGAGGAGAGATGGCACCTGGAGACATGTACCCAACAGCACCTGGAAGGGGAGGCTGTGATAATTGGAAAGCAAGGGGCAGCTTTACAAGTTAAGTGGAACACCTTTTTAAAAAAATGGTACAGGATACGCCCCACATAACGTTGTTGGTAAACAAGGGATATCCGTCTAAAGACTTAGGACCCTTAGTTAAGAGTGCTGAAACTGTAACAGTGTGGAGGAAAATCACGCCAGAGGTGTGGATATCAGAAGATAACAATTGCATTAAAATAATGGTAAGTGTAGATATGGTAGGGACAGTGAGAGAGGTCAAAATAACTCCCCAACCACACATGCCATTGCTGGGAAAGGAAAGAGGCCAGCAGAAAGATAGGTGGTTAGATGAGTTGCCATCTATTCTGTGGTCACAGCATGACACGGACGTAGGGAAAATAAAAACAACTAGTCCGGTGGAAATAAGGCTGAAAAGGGGAGCAATTCCACCCAGGAGACAACACTACCCTCTAAGACCAGAAGCAGAAGAGGGAATAGCATCGACAGTGCAGGGGTTGCTTGAAATAGGAGTGCTTAAAAGAACAAACAGTCCATGCAATACCCTGTTGCTGCCGGTCTT
Organism: Hemitrygon akajei; assembly: GCF_048418815.1. NCBI lineage: Eukaryota > Metazoa > Chordata > Chondrichthyes > Myliobatiformes > Dasyatidae > Hemitrygon > Hemitrygon akajei. The sequence goes on from NC_133139.1 coordinate 44,091,610, forward strand.
AAAAGCAGATAGGTAAGTGGAGATTGGTGCATGATTTGCGAGCGGTAAATGATGTGGTAGAGGACTGGCCAGCGGTAGTCCCCAACCCACACACGCTTTTGACTAATGTTCCACCAGAAGCAAGTTACTTTTCAGTGATTGATTTGTGTTCGGCTTTCTTTGGCATTCCTCTAGCTGATCAGTGTCAGTATCTGTTTGCATTTACTTACAGAGGTGCTCAGTATACCTATACCAGAATGCCGCAAGGGTTTAAACATTCACCACATGTTTTTAATCAGGTGTTGAAGGCAGACCTAGAGGGCATACCATTAGAAAGTACATTGATACAGTATGTGGATGACCTGTTGATTTGCTCCCACAGTAAGGAACAGTGTGAGCAAGACACTATAACTCTGTTAGAGAAGCTGGCGCGCGGAGGACATAAAGTATCCAAAAAGAAACTGCAATTTTGCACACAGCAAGTGGAATACTTAGGCAGGGTAATATCCAAGGGAGTGAAGGCAATAGCACCAGATCAGATTTAGGTAATAGCTAAGGCCCCAAAACCCCAGACTGTAAGGCAGATGATGACGTTTTTGGGAATGGCAGGGTACAGCTCAGATTGGACAGGAGAATATGCTGAGATTGTGGCACCTTTGAGAAAGATAATGAAAGAAGCAGGACATACAAATTTGAAGAACGGCTTACAGTGGAATGGAGAGGCGGAGATAGCTTTCAATACTATTAAGCAGGAATTGCAGTCAGCACCAGCATTAGCTTTGCCTGACTACGAGAAGGTTTTTCATTTGTATGTATCCAACCGACAGGAGGGTTATGTCACAGCGGTTCTAACACAGGAGACAGGCACAGGAAAAGCAAAGCAGCCAATAGCATACTACAGTACGAGACTAGATGAGGTGGCTCAGGGGTGTCCACCCTGTTATCAGGGATTGGCGGCGCTGTACTATGCATATGGAAAGGCATCATCTGTAACCCTGGGCTATCCTGTGACTCTGTACACACACCACAAAGTAGCAGAATTGCTGGAAAGAGGGAAATTTGTGCTGACGCCAGCCAGGATAGCAGTGTATCAGATGCTAGTGACATTCCCTGACATAACTATACAAAGATGCACCACCAGTAATATAGCCGATTTTGTCCCTTTGGCTATGAAGGGGAACCCCATGATTGTGTAGGGAAGATGATGACATTTGCCAAATTGAGAGCAGATTTACGGTCAGAACCACTAGAGGATGCAGATAAAAAGGTTCCGTTCGTAGATGGCTCTTGTTATAGGGATTATGATGGAAATCATGCAGGGTTCTCAGTAGTGCAGCAGGATCAGTCGAGCTATAAACTTATTAGTATGGAGTCCTGTCCCCAACCGTGTTCCGCCCAACTAGCAGACGGGGGCTCTAGGGGGAGAGAAGCTAACTACGATTCAAATCACCAAGAAAATGGTACTTGATAAATTAATGGGACTGAAGGTGGATAAATCCCCTGGACCGGATGGCTTGCATCCTCGGGTCTTAAGGGAAGTGGCGGTCGGGATTGTGGATGCATTAGTGATAATTTTTCAAAACTCGCTGGACTCGGCAATGGTCCTGGCAGATTGGAAAAATGCTAATGTAACTCCTTTATTAAAAAGGGCAATAGACAGAAGGCTGGGAATTATAGGCCAGTTAGCCTAACATCTGTGGTTGGCAAAATGTTGGAATCGATAATTAAGGAAACAGTAACAGGGCATTCGGATAAACATAGCTTAATAGGACAAAGTCAGCATGGCTTTACAAAAGGGAAGTCATGTTTGACAAATTTGTTGGAGTTCTTTGAGGACATAACATATAGGGTAGATAAAGGGGAACCAGTGGATGTGGTGTATTTGGACTTCCAAAAGGCATTTGACAAGGTGCCACACCAAAGATTATTACTTAAAGTAAAAAATCATGGGATTGGGGATAATATTCTGGCATGGGTGGAGGATTGGCTTTCTAACAGAAAACAGAGAGTTGGGATAAATGGTTTATTCTCAGACTGGCAGTTGGTGACTAGAGGTGTTCCGCAGGGGTCGGTGTTGGGACCCCAACTCTTTACAATCTATATTAATGATTTGGAGAAAGGGACTAAGTGCAACGTATCGAAGTTTGCTGATGACACAAAGATGGGAGGGAGTGTATTGAGTGCGGAGGACATTGAAACCCTGCAGGGGGACATAGATAGGCTGAGTGATTGGGCAGACATTTGGCAGATGAAATATAATACTGACAAGTGTGAGGTCTTGCACTTTGGCAGGAAAAATAATAGAGCAAGTTATTATCTAAATGGAGAGAAACTGGAAACTGCTTCTGTGCAAAGAGATCTGGGGGTCCTGGTGCAGGAAACACAAGAAGTTAGTATGCAAGTGCAGCAGGTGGTCAAGAAGGCCAATGGAATGCTGGCTTTTATTGCTAGGGGGATGGAGTATAAGAACAGGGAGGTCTTACTGCAGTTGTACCGGGTATTGGTGAGACCACACCTGGAGTACTGCATGCAGTTCTGGTGTCCATATTTAAGAAAGGACATACTGGCTCTCGAGGCAGTGCAGAGAAGGTTCACTAGGTTAATTCCGGGGATGGGTGGGTTGATGTATGATGAGAGGTTGAGTAGATTGGGACTCTACTCATTGGAGTTCCGAAGAATGAGAGGCGATCTTATTGAAACATATAAGATTGTGAAGGGGCTTGATCGGGTGGATGCGGGGAGAATGTTCCCAATGATGGGTGAAACTAGGACCAGGGGGCATAATCTTAAAATAAGGGGATACCGTTCCAGGACTGAGATGCGGAGAAATTTCTTCACTCAGAGGGTAGTGGGGCTGTGGAATTTACAACCCAGAGAGCTGTGGAAGCTACTACACTCAATAAATTCAAAACGGAGATAGACATTTTCCTGGATAAAAATGGCATTAGGGGATACGGTGAGCAAGCAGGTAAGTGGACATGAGGCTAGGTTTAGATCAGCCATGTGATCTCCTGGACCAGTTTTCGATAGCCTGGATGGGTCGGGGAGGAATTTTCCAGATTTTTTTCTCCTCAATTGGCAACTCGTTTTTTTTTCCCCGGGTGATCACATGGGTTTGGGCGGGATGAATAATAAAATAAAATGGGTGGCATGGTGCCCTGTTGGTTGGCACTGTTGCCTTGTGGGATTCGGTGAAAACTAGAGTTAAGATTGGATCAGCCATGATCTTGTTGAATGGCGGAGCAGGCTTGAGTGGCCGATTGGCCTACTCCTGCTCCTATCTCTTATGTTCTTATGTAAATCAAAGACCTAACAGCTGCGTGTGAAATGATGGAAGGTGAGAAAGTAGACATCTATACTGATTCGGCATATGCTCATGGAGTATGCCATTTGTTCGGGGCAGTGTGGAAGCAGAGAGGTTTTAAAAAAAGTAGCGGAGATCCCATACAACATTGTCAGCAAATTCTAGACTTAATAAAAGCCATAATGAAACCTAAAGCATTGGCTATAGTAAAATGCCAGGCACATAAAAAGGGAAAGGATGTAATAACAAAGGGAAATCAAGCTGCGGACGAGGCAGCCAGAAAAGCATCTGGATGTACATCAGCTGTCATTGCCCCCCAGGTAAGCCTAACTCCAGAACCTGTGGTAGAGGACCTAGTTGAAATACAAGGTAAGGCAACTTTGGCAGAACAGACAATGTGGAGACGAAGGGGGGCCAAGCAGAACCCGGAAGGCTTGTGGAGCATGGAAGATGGTTTGTTGGTAGCGCCCACCCCTCTACTGACGATTCTGATTTCAGAACCGCATGGGATTGACCATTGTGCAAGGGGGGAAGTGATAAAGCAAATAAAGAAGGATGGTTTTTGGTCACCTTATTTACAGGCTTCAGTGGACTTTGTCTTGTCACAGTGCAAGGTATGCGCACAGAATAATGTTCGGAAGGGAATTACAACCCCAATAGGTCACATTCCTGTACCTGAAGGACCATTTAAACATCTAGTGATCGATTACGTAGACATGATAAAGACAGTGAGAGGGAAAAGATACATGCTGGTAGTAATTGATCAATTTAGCAGATGGGTGGAGGCGGTACCTTCAAGAGCTCAAGGGGCAAAGACAGTGGTAAAATTTCTGACGAATGAAGTGATCCCAAGGTTTGGAATACCTACAGAAGTTAGCTCAGACAATGGTTCAGCTTTTATCCAGAAAGTGGTCAAATTGGTACTACAGGCGCTGAGGATAAAGCAAAGATTTGGATGTGTATACCACCCTCAGTCGCAGGGCATGGTAGAGAGAATTAATGGAACCCTGAAAGCCAAACTAAACAAAATTTGTGCAGAGACTAAACTTAATTGGGTTTACCGTTGCTTTACCGTTAGCATTGATGAGTTACCGCATGCAAACTAATCGAATGACATTCCTGACACCACATGAGATGCTCACTGGGTAGCTATCATACCTGTGATAGGGGTAAGCAAAAATGTTGAATGGATAAACTATATATACTACAATCAACAGAGATTCATCAACTACACCGATGATGCACTGGAGGCCTTAGGGCAACAGCTGGATGCAACTAGCAGGATGGCGTGGCAAAACAGACAGGTACTGGACTGGCTTTTGCCAGAAAAAGGATGTGTGTGTGTGATGTTTAGAGATCAATGCTGCACTTTCATACCGAACAATACTAGCCCAGAAGGGTCTTTCACCAGAGCAATGAATAAATTAAAGAATCTGCGGACGGAGGTCAAACAGAATGCAGGATTTGAACATCAGTTCTTTGACTGGTTTGAAAGTAGACTCGGAGGATGGGGAGCATGGCTGACTAAAATGGCAATAACTGTCAGTATTGTATTGTTGAGCTGTGCGCTTGTGCTGTGCTGTTTTCTTCCTTTCCTCAAATCTCTTGTAGTGCGTGCTGCAACCAAACAATTTCCAATGCTCGTGGCAATTACTGAAGCAAGTTTAGTGGAGAAAGAAACACCAAAAATGTATCGTTACAGCCTACAACACCTGCAGGATGAACAAGAGCAAAACGACAATGTGGGAGTAGATTGTAAGGGCTTCTGAGTCTTTTTCCCTGTCTCAGGTACAGAGGGACAGGTTTTTGGCTCAGCGGCTCAGGGTAACAGGGAGAGAATACTTTGAGGTCTTGGCGCAGAAAATTATAGTTTAACCCGAGATTTGGGAATAAGTGCTTGAGTTTATTGGGGCTTTTGTGCGCAAACTCTTAGTCTTCTTTCTCTGTGTGAGTCTCAAAGGGGGGATATATTGGAGTATAAAAGTTGAAATTGTTTGCTGTGTAACCAAAACTATGTAGTCAGCTTTGAACTTGCTATTTGCTAAAGAATGAAATCTTAAGAATGTAGAAGACAATGGTGTGTTAATGAGAAGTAGCTAAGAGATGTAGATTAGAACATGATTAAGTCAATGGGTAGAAACAATAGTGACGGATGTACTTGTGATACGCAACTATAGACCGATTGGATATGCTAATGCAACTGAACCAGGAGATTGCTATAAAAAATGCTATGTCCAAGGATCGGTGGGCAATCAGCGACTAGCTCACTGACTGTCTCAGCTTTGATTTGCAAATTAAAGTTTAATACTTCTTGAAGAATCTTCTGCGTCTCCTGGTCGTTTGTGGGGCACGAGAAACCACGACAGTTGCAACACGCACTACAAGAGATTTGAGGCAAGGAAGAAAACAGCACAGCACAAGCGCACAGCTCAACAATACAATACTGACAGTTATTGCCATTTTAGTCAGCCATGCTCCCCATCCTCCGAGTCTACTTTCAAACCAGTCAAAGAACTGATGTTCAAATCCTGCATTCTGTTTGACCTCCATCCGCAGATTCTTTAATTTATTCATTGCTCTGGTGAAAGACCCTTCTGGGCTAGTATTGTTCGGTATGAAAATACAGCATTGTTCTCCAAACATTACACACACACACACCCTTTTTCTGGCAAAAGCCAATCCAGTACCTGTCTGTTTTGCCACGCCATCCTGCTAGTTGCATCCAGCTGTTGCCCTAAGGCCTCCAGTGCATCATCGGTGTAGTTGATGAATCTCTGTTGATTGTAGTATATATAGTTTATCCATTCAACATTTTTGCTTACCCCTATCACAGGTATGATAGCTTCCCAGCCTGCAGCAATCTCATTTTGTGCCTTGAATTCGTTAGGTATACCTCTCGGCTGCCCTATACTGTCAAGCTGGATTGTCGGGTCCGGGTCATATTTTCTCTTCTGCCGTAGCAGAGTCCGCTGCTCAGGGAAGTTAGCATTGGACTGTACTTCAGGGGACATTATAACTTCCTGAAGCAGCATGACACGCGCACATGTTCCTGCCCAATTGAGGGGGAGCGTAGATCTCAGACCTCTTTCCTGTCCACACAGCCACCAAGTGTCTGCTAATGGGATAGTCTGAGAGTCCATTGCACCCTCAGGAGGAGGGGAACCCGTCAAGTGTCTTTTACCTGGGGTTACATCCCATGTCTGAGTGCAGTTGCCTCGGAAGTGGCCAACCGGGTGAGTGCCCACCCACATGAAACATTCATAATTCAGATGGTCCTGCATTATAAGCTGCTGCAGTGTAGGTGTCTGGCTTCTTTTATTTATAGCCCAGGGTCTGCAGTAATTACATTCAGAGGCAAGCTTGCTTTGATCAAACTGCGAGGAAGCCTGATATAACATACACCAATAGGGGCACATTGGTGCATTGTTCATACAGTTTTGATAGCAGGGATCTGCTTTAACGCAAATCCTCATGACACAAGCCCTAACCGGACCAGGACACCATCGTTCGCATTGTTCCCTGTGCTCTCTTCACCACCGCGTGCAAGTGGAGGAGTTATAAGGCATGGGAACTGCATGCTGAGTGGGGCTTTCCCTTGAGCACAGGTAACTATTCTGTCTCTTCATCATTCCTGCCGTGTAAGTTGCCCATTGATACCACTGATTAGTACATGTCTGTAACCATGGCGAGGAGGTAAGTGTTGTGCTCCTCTTACTTCTTTTCTGTAGGTTCTGTGGGGACTTACCAGTCTCATTCCATATCTGCCACACTAATGGTTCCCAAGTCTGCAGTGGAGTATGTGGGTGCTTTGTCCCCAGGGGCACGACTGGTCATTCCCAGCTCATCCCCATTATCTGAAGAAGCCCTACTCTCCACCACCACATCCTGAGGGTCTTCAGGCCCGTCCTCAGAATCAAAAATTTCCCTTACCACTTGATCAAACTCCTGAGGTGCAGTGTCTTCTTGTTCCTCCTGTCTGTCTCCTGCTAACTGCTTTTCCGCATCACTTACCTCGGACACCTAACCTGATTGCCCTTGCGGGACTGCCCTCGTGCAGTGGTTCAGATGGTACCAGGTGGTGCGTCCTTCTACCTGAACTGTGGTGGGTGATGCCTTGGTCACCGTAAAGGGTTCTTCCCTTCTTGGTTCGTTCCACTTTCTCCGAAAAACTTGCACGTAAACCTGGTCTCCTGGTTTAATCGGTCCTTCCCCTTGTATGGTCTCCAGCTCTTTCTGTTTTCCCTGTGCATAAATAGACCTATGTACCATAGTTAGCTGCTGCATGTATTGTTTCAATTCTATTTCCAATTGTTCCAAACTAGGTACTTTATACGGCCCTCTCCACTGGGGCACTGGCTTGGGCCTCCCAGTGAGCATCTCATGCGGTGTCAGGCATGTCATTCGATTAGTTTGTATGCGGTAACTCATCAATGCTAACGGTAAAGCAACGGTAAACCCAATTAAGTTTAGTCTCTGCACAAATTTTGTTTAGTTTGGATTTCAGGGTTCCATTAATTCTCTCTACCATGCCCTGCGACTGAGGGTGGTATATACATCCAAATCTTTGCTTTATCCTCAGCGCCTGTAGTACCAATTTGACCACTTTCTGGATAAAAGCTGAACCATTGTCTGAGCTAACTTCTGTAGGTATTCCAAACCTTGGGATCACTTCATTTGTCAGAAATTTTACCACTGTCTTTGCCCCTTGATCTCTTGAAGGTACCGCCTCCACCTATCTGCTAAATCGATCAATTACTACCAGCATGTATCTTTTCCCTCTCACTGTCTTTATCATGTCTACGTAATCGATCACTAGATGTTTAAATGGTCCTTCAGGTACAGGAATGTGACCTATTGGGGTTGTAATTCCCTTCCGAACATTATTCTGTGCGCATACCTCGCACTGTGACAAGACAAAGTCCACTGAAGCCTGTAAATAAGGTGACCAAAAACCATCCTTCTTTATTTGCTTTATCACTTTCCCCCCCTTGCACAATGGTCAATCCCATGCGCTTCTGAAATCAGAATCGTCAGTAGAGGGGTGGGCGCTACCAACAAACCGTCTTCCATGCTCCACAAGCCTTCCGGGTTCTGCTTGGCCCCCCTTCGTCTCCACATTGTCTGTTCTGCCAAAGTTGCCTTACCTTGTATTTCAACTAGGTCCTCTACCACAGGTTCTGGAGCTAGGCTTACCTGGGGGGCAATGACAGCTGATGTACATCCAGATGCTTTTCTGGCTGCCTCGTCCGCAGCTTGATTTCCCTTTGTTATTACATCCTTTCCCTTTTTATGTGCCTGGCATTTTACTATAGCCAATGCTTTAGGTTTCATTATGGCTTTTATTAAGTCTAGAATTTGCTGACAATGTTGTATGGGATCTCCGCTACTTTTTTAAAAACCTCTCTGCTTCCACACTGCCCCGAACAAATGGCATACTCCATGAGCATATGCCGAATCAGTATAGATGTCTACTTTCTCACCTTCCAACATTTCACACGCAGCTGTCAGGGCTTTGATTTCTGCTATTTGGGCGGAACGCGGTTGGGGACAGGACTCCATCCTAATAAGCTTATAGCTCGACTGATCCTGCTGCACTACTGAGAACCCTGCATGATTTCCATCATAATCCCTATAACAAGAACCATCTACGAACGGAACCTTTTTATCTGCATCCTCTAGTGGTTCTGACCGTAAATCTGCTCTCAATTTGGCAAATGTCATCGTCTTCCCTACACAATCATGGGGTTCTCCTTCATAGCCCAAAGGGACAAAATCGGCTATATTACTGGTAGTGCATCTCTGTATAGTTATGTCAGGAAATGTCACTAGCATCTGATACGCTGCTATCCTGGCTGGCGTCAGCACAAATTTCCCTCTTTCCAGCAATTCTGCTACTTTGTGGTGTGTGTACAGAGTCACAGGATAGCCCAGGGTTACAGATGATGCCTTTCCATATGCATAGTACAGCGTCACCAATCCCTGATAACAGGATGGATACCCCTGAGCCCCCTCATCTAGTCTCATACTGTAGTATGCTATTGGCTGCTTTGCTTTTCCTGTGCCTGTCCCCTGTGTTAGAACCGCTGTGACATAACCCTCCTGTCGGTTGGATACATACAAATGAAAAACCTTCTCGTAGTCAGGCAAAGCTAATGCTGGTGCTGACTGCAATTCCTGCTTAATAGTATTGAAAGCTATCTCCGCCTCTCCATTCCACTGTAAGCCGTTCTTCAAATTTGTATGTCCTGCTTCTTTCATTATCTTTCTCAAAGGTGCCACAATCTCAGCATATTCTCCTATCCAATCTGAGCTGTACCCTGCCATTCCCAAAAACGTCACCATCTGCCCTACAGTCTGGGGTTTTGGGGCCTTAGTTATTGCCTTAATCTGATCTGGTGCTATTGCCTTCACTCCCTTGGATATTACCCTGCCTAAGTATTCCACTTGCTGTGTGCAAAATTGCAGTTTCTTTTTGGATACTTTATGTCCTCCACGCGCCAGCTTTTCTAACAGAGTTATAGTGTCTTGCTCACACTGTTCCTTACTGTGGGAGCAAATCAACAGGTCATCCACATACTGTATCAATGTACTTTCTAATGGTATGCCCTCTAGGTCTGCCTTCAACACCTGATTAAAAACATGTGGTGAATGTTTAAACCCTTGCGGCATTCTGGTATAGGTAAACTGAGCACCCCTGTAAGTAAATGCAAACAGATACTGACACTGGTCGGCTAGAGGAATGCCAAAGAAAGCCGAACACAAATCAATCACTGAAAAGTAACTTGCTTCTGGTGGAACATTAGTCAAAAGCGTGTGTGGGTTGGGGACTACCGCTGGCCAGTCCTCTATCACATCATTTACCGCTCGCAAGTCATGCACCAATCTCCACTTACCTATCTGCTTTTAAGACCGGTAGCAACGGGGTATTGCATGGACTGTTTGTTCTTTTAAGCACTCCTATTTCAAGCAACCCCTGCACTGTCGATACTATTCCCTCTTCTGCTTCTGGTCTTAGAGGGTATTGTTGTCTCCTGGGTGGAATTGCTCCCTTTTTCAGCCTTATTTCCACCGGACTAGTTGTTTTTATTTTCCCTACGTCCATGTCATGCTGTGACCACAGAATAGATGGCAACTCATCTAACCTTCTCTCTTTCTGCTGGCCTCTTTCCTTTCCCAGCAATGGCATGTGTGGTTGGGGAGTTATTTTGACCTCTCTCACTGTCCCTACCATATCTGCACTTACCATTATTTTAATGCAATTGTTATCTTCTGATATCCACACCTCTGGCGTGATTTTCCTCCACACTGTTACGGTTTCAGCACTCATAACTAAGGGTCCTAAGTCTACAGGCTTACAGGCAGGTGGTCACTCAGGGGCCACGGGAGGCAGATAGGTGGGTCACGGTCAGGAAGGGGAAGGGGCAGGTACTAGAGAGTACCCCAGTGGCTGTACCCCTTGACAATAAGTACTCATGTTTGAGTACTGTTGGGGGGGACAGCCTACCTGGAGGAAGTGACAGTGGCCGGGCCTCCAGCACAGAGGACGGCCCTGTAGCTCAGAAGGGTAGGGATAGAAGAAAGAGGACCATAGTAATAGGGGACTCGATAGTCAGGGGTTCAGACAGGCTGTTCTGTGGAGGTGATCGGGAGTCCCGGATGGCAGTTTGCCTCCCTGGTGCCAGGGTCCGGGACGTTTCTGATCGCGTCCAAGATATCCTGAAGTGGGAGGGTGAGGAGCCAGAGGTCGTGGTACATGTAGGTACCAATGACATAGGTAGGAAAGGGGAAGAGGTCCTGAAACGAGAGTATAGGGAGTTAGGTAGGCAGTTAAGAAGAAGGACCGCAAAGGTAGTAATCTCGGGATTACTGCCTGTGCCACGCGACAGTGAGAGTAGGAATGGAATTAGGTGGAGGATGAATGCGTGGTTGAGGGATTGGAGCAGGGGGCAGGGATTCAAGTTTCTGGATCATTGGGACCTCTTCTGGGGCAGGCATGACCTGTTCAAGAAGGACGGGTTACACTTGAATCCTGGGGGGACCAATATCCTAGCGGGGAGGTTTGCTAGGGCTACAGGGCAGACTTTAAACTAGTAAGATGGGGGGGCGGAAATCAATTTGAGGAAACTATGGGAGAGGAGGTTAGTTCACCAGTAGAGCAAGTAAGTAGACAGTGTGTGAGGGAGGAAAGGCAGGTGATGGAGAAGGGATGCGCTCAGCCCGAAGTTGTAGGGGAGAAGAAAGAAAAGGATAATAAATTTGAATGCATTGCTAGGGATGAAAAGAGAGGAGGAGGTGGAGAGTATCTTAAATGTATCTATTTTAATGCTAGGAGCATTGTAAGAAAGGTGGATGAGCTTAAAGTGTGGATTGATACCTGGAATTATGATATTGTAGCTGTTAGTGAAACATGGTTGCAGGAAGGGTGTGATTGGCAACTAAATATTCCTGGATTTAGTTGCTTCAGGTGTGATAGAGTAGGAGGGGCCAGAGGAGGAGGTGTTGCATTGCTTGTCCGAGAAAATCTTATGGCGGTGCTTTGGAAGGATAGATTACAGAGCTCCTCTAGGGAGGCTATTTGGGTGGAATTGAGGAATGGGAAAGGTGTAGTAACACTGATAGGAGTGTATTATAGGCCACCTAATGGGGAGCGTGAGTTGGAAGAGCAAATGTGTAAGGAGATAGCAGATATTTGTAGTAAACACAAGGTGGTGATTGTGGGAGATTTTAATTTTCCACACATAGATTGGGAAGCTCATTCTGTAAAAGGGCTGGATGGTTTAGAGTTTGTGAAATGTGTGCAGGATAGCTTTTTGCAACAATACATAGAAGTACCGACTAGAGATGGGGCAGTGTTGGATCTCCTGTTAGGGAATGCGATAGGTCAGCTGACAGATGTATGTGTTGGGGAGCACTTCGGGTCCAGTGATCACAATAGCATTAGCTTCAATATAATTATGGAGAAGGACAGGACTGGACCTAGAGTTGAGATTTTTGATTGGAGAAAGGCTAACTTTGAGGAGATGCGCAGGGATTTAGAGAGAGTGGATTGGGTCAAGTTGTTTTATGGGAAGGATGTAATAGAGAAATGGAGGTCATTTAAGGGTGAAATTATGAGGGTACAGAATCTTTATGTTCCTGTTCGGTTGAAAGGAAAGGTTAAAGGTTTGAAAGCACCATGGTTTTCAAGGGATATTAGAAACTTGGTTCGAAAAAAGAGGGATGTCTACAATAGATATAGGCAGCATGGAGTAAAGGAATTGCTCGAGGAATATAAAAAATGTAAAAGGAAACTTAAGAAAGAGATTAGAAAAGCTAAAAGAAGTTACGAGTTTGGTTTGGCAAATAAGGTGGAAGTAAATCTGAAAGGCTTCTACAGTTATATTAAAAGCAAGAGGATAGTGAGGGATAAAATTGGTCCCTTAGAGAATCAGGGTGGTCAGCTATGTGTGGAGCCGAGGGAGATGGGAGAGATTTTGAACGATTTCTTCTCTTCGGTATTCACTAAGGAGAAGGATATTGAATGGTGTAAGGTGTGGGAAACAAGTAAGGAAGTTATGGAACCTATGACAATTAAGGAGGTGGAAGTACTGGCGCTTTTAAGAAATTTAAAAGTGGATAAATCTCCGGGTCCTGACCGGATATTCCCCAGGACCTTGAGGGAAGTTTGTGTAGAGATAGCAGGAGCTCTGACGGAGATCTTTCAGATGTCATTAGAAACGGGGATTGTGCCGGAGGATTGGCGTATTGCTCATGTTGTTCCATTGTTTAAAAAGGGTTCTAGAAGTAAGCCTGGCAATTATAGACCTGTCAGTTTGACATCAGTGGTGGGTAAATTAATGGAAAGTATTCTTAGAGATAGTATTTATAATTATCTGGATAGACAGGATCTGATTAAGAGTAGCCAGCATGGATTTGTGTGTGGAAGGTCATGTTTGACAAACCTTATTGAATTTTTTGAAGTAGTTACGAGGAATGTTGACGAGGGTAAGGCAGTGGATGTAGTCTATATGGACTTCAGCAAGGCCTTTGACAAAGTTCCACATGGAAGGTTAGTTAAGAAGGTTCAGTCGTTAGGTATTAATGCTGGAGTAATAAAATGGATTCAACAGTGGCTAGATGGGAGATGCCAGAGAGTAGTGGTGGATAATTGTTTATCGGGATGGAGGCCGGTGACTAGCGGGGTGCCTCAGGGATCTGTTTTGGGCCCAATGTTGTTTGTAATATACATAAATGATCTGGATGATGGGGTGGTAAATTGGATTTGTAAGTATGCTGATGATACTAAGGTAGGAGGTGTTGTGGATAATGAGGTGGGTTTTCAAAGCTTGCAGGGAGATTTATGCTAGTTAGAAGAATGGGCTGAACGTTGGCAGATGGAGTTTAATGCTGAGAAGTGTGAGGTTCTACATTTTGGCAGGAATAATCCAAATAGAACATACAGGGTAAATGGTAGGGCATTGAGGAATGCAGTGGAACAGAGAGATCTAGGAATAACAGTGCATAGTTCCCTGAAGGTGGAGTCTCATGTAGATAGGGTGGTGAAGAAGGCTTTTGGAACGCTGGCCTTTATAAATCAGAGCATTGAGTACAGAAGTTGGGATGTAATGTTAAAATTGTACAAGGCATTGGTAAGGCCAAATTTGGAATATTGTGTACAGTTCTGGTCACCGAATTATAGGAAAGATATCAATAAATTAGAGAGAGTGCAGAGATGATTTACTAGGATGTTACCTGGGTTTCAGCACTTAAGTTACAGAGAAAGGTTGAACAAGTTAGGTCTCTATTCATTGGAGCGTAGAAGGTTGAGGGGGGATTTGATCAAGGTATTTAAAATGTTGAGAGGGATAGATAGAGTTGACGTGAATAGGCTGTTTCCATTGAGAGTAGGGGAGATTCAAACGAGAGGACATGATTTGAGAGTTAGGGGGCAAAAGTTTAAGGGAAACACGAGGGGGTATTTCTTTACTCAGAGAGTGATAGCTGTGTGGAATGAGCTTCCTGTAGAAGAAGTAGAGGCCAGTTCAGTTGTGTCATTTAAGGTAAAATTGGATAGGTATATGGACAGGAAAGGAGTGGAGGGTTATGGGCTGAGTGTGGGTAGGTGGGACTAGGTGAGATTAAGAATTCGGCACGGACTAGGAGGGCCGGAATGGCCTGTTTCCGTGCTGTGATTGTTGTATGGTTATATGGTTATATGGTCTTTAGACTGATATCCCTTGTTTACCAACAACGTTACGTGGGGCGTATCCTGTACCATTTTTCTAAAAAGGTGTTCCACCTAACTTGTAAAGCTGCTCCTTGCTTTCCAATTATCACCAGCTCCCCTTCCAGGTGCTGTTGGGTACATGCCTCCAGGTGCCATCTCTCCTCTAAGTCCCTGTTCTGAGTCTCATCAAAAATCACTGTACAATGTAGCTCAGGGCATTACAGCCTTGGGTAATGTAGCCACTCCCTTTTTCCATTTTTCCCAGGTTCCCAGAATCTGATCTGCGATGTCTCCTATCCAAAAGACATTAGCCTTCTTGTCTTCTCGCACTATCAATTGAGCCCCTGCTCTTTCCACACTCAGCCCATTTCTGGTGCATTCTAATTTTAATTCCAGTTTCAATAAGGCATCTCTGCCTAACAAATTAATTGGAGTTCCTTTAGATACTAGCACCGAACAATTCCTTTATTTCCCATTCTCAACTACACTGGAGCCGTGCACTGTGTCAACTGTGTTTTCCCCGAGAACCCTACCGTCTTAATAAACTTTCCTGACATGGGAAGGTGAAGGGCATACTGTGGCTGTACACAAGTGTACGTGGCTCCAGGATCTATCATCATTGGTGTCAGTTGCCCTTCTAACATAACCTGAACAATGGGTTCCTCGTCTGCCTCCCTTGTTATCATTGGGTAATGTCCCTTCCCACTCGAGTTCCCGGGGCACCCCTAATACTTCGCATAGGGGTTCACAGGTCCGCTTGGGCCTGTGTGGGCTGGTCCTTGGCTAAACTTTAGTTCCCTTCTTATTGGTTCCTGCTGGTGTGTGACAGGCCATGGTGTAAACAGACAATCACTTCTCATGTGACCTGGCTGATTACATCCCCAGCACAATCTCTGTACCTCTCTTCCCCCCTGTTTCCTCACTGGTCCCCTCTGTCCATAGCTCCTCTGTCCCCCTCCTTGGGACTTACAGTCCTGTCTGGGCTGTTTGAATTTAGTCTGTTCCTGATAGAGCATTTGTGGGAATGCTCCTCCAAAGATGATTATTGGCATGGGGTTTTCCGGCCCTTGTCTTACAGTATGATCAGTTCCTCCATATAGCGGTGCTTCATCCAGTTCGATGGCTGTACTCGGACCGGTGGTTGCTGGCAGCATCTTTTTGCTTTTCTCTTTTTCCTTCTTTTTGAGTTCTTCGAGCTGCATTTGTATTAACTTTCTTTGCACCTCTTCCTGCTGCTCAGCCAACCTTCATTTGTCTTTCCGGTATTTCTCAACCGCTTGGACTACGTGGTCTCTAAATTCTTGTGGGGTCATTGACGTCAGCCCAACCACTTCCTCCATTTTGAATTTTACTTGCGGAGGCATTGCATCCAAAATGCTATGTCGGAACAGTGTGGTGATAAATAAGCTATTTTCCACCTTTTGCTCAGTCTCCAGTCTCCACCTTTTCAACTGGTTTTCTATGTAGTCTGCTGGGTTTTCAGTGTCTCCCAGTGGATCCACTTTTAAGGCTTTGGAGTCCACTTTGGGTGGGTAAAGCTTCCTGAGGGCCTGCCATACCCTGTGCCTCACTCTGTCAAACCCGTCTCCATCAGTTTACTATGCCAGCCATTTCCATTAGTTCATTAAATTTGGAGATTCCCATCAACCTTATCAATAGTGCCTTCAAATCTCCCATAGCCAATAATCGTCCCACCATTTCTTCTTCAAAGGCTCTAATCCATTTCCCTGCTCCTTCATGTAGATTGGGCAGAGTGTTTTTCAGCCCTTCTAGGTCCTGGGATCCCCAAGGGATATACTGCACTTGTCCTGATCCTTTAACTAACAACGAAATCATTCTTCCTCCTTCTTCCCACCTGCCCTGGCTCTCCTCCTCACCTGACTCCCCATCTGTCTCAGGGTATGTCTTAACTGCCTCCCACACAAATGTCTCCATGGTCCTCTTCTTCCCTCAGTCTCCCTGTGGAGTCCTTCCTTTCTGTCTTGATTCAATACTTGGTTGGCCCCTGGAGTATTTTTCACATCTCCTCTGGCAATCCCCTCTCAGTAACTTATCTGGCTCTCTCTCTACTTCCACAAGTCGCTCCCCGAATGCTTCCTTCTGCTCTTCTAGGCTTCTGCCTCCTACCTCTTCCCCACAAATTCTCGCATCCTCTCTCTCTCCACTTAACTCTTGCTCCTCCAATGAGTCACCTTCTCTTCCTTCCTGTCCGAGTCTATACACCTGTGGCAGGGACTCCTCATGATCCTTACTCATGCTTGATTCCCTTCTCTCTTGTGTTTCTCCAAGACTCTCATCTCCTATCTTTTTTCCACTTCTTCTTGAATGCCTCATCTCTTCCTGCCCTGATGAGCCACTTTCTTTTCTAGTCTGTTTATTTCTATAGTATAACCGATACTCCTCATACTCCTTTTCCTCTCTCAAGTATTTCATCCGTTCAATCTCTTCTTCCATTTCTCTCTTTGCCTGTTCCACCTTGATCCTTTCTGCCTGTATCTCCTTCCATATCGCCGCTTTTTCCTTCTTGTATTGTCTTTTTTCCTCCTCATTATCCCAAGCTTGTAATTCTCCCTGCATGTTTACTGTTCCCATCAGCAGGGGGCACTGCTTAGAGGTTCCTTCCTCATTATAGGGAGGGGGCTTTTCTGTTTCTTTCGCATCCGGGTATAGAGCTGAAGCCAGCTTCTCACTGTACCTTCCTCTCTCTCTAACAGGCTGTTTCTCCAGCTCCTTAGTGTCTTCCTCGCTTGTAATCAATATTCTACCTGTCCTCCTCAGCCTTTCTCCCTCCGTTCTGAAGAGTTTTAGCACTTCCATTTCTCGTTCTCTTTTTTGCCCTCTTTTCTTAGATTTATCTTTTGGTTTGTAATTTTTAATTAGTCCCTCCATTTCTTCGCACAAACTTACATCAAACGTTCCTTCTCTTGGCCACTTTGTGACCAGGTTTTTGGTTCTTTTTTCCCATTTTTCTGACGTTTTTGTGATCTCATATTTATTTACTGGGAATTTTTTGCTCAGAATCTCCACTGCCGTTCCTTTACCTGTCATGTTATTCTCTCTTTTTAAGGTATTTCAGAGATTCACAGTTCATTTACTGGATAATATTATTTACTCTAATTCTATGCCTAGTCTATGGTCTATCTACCAGCGCTTTAAACTATATGTTGGCCTGTCCTTGTTTCCTATTCTGTTCTGCCCGTACAGACCTCTATTCAGAGCAGTACCCACAGAACTTGCTCTTTGCACCTCGTCTATTCAGACCCTTATCTCTTAAGGCGGTATCCATGAGGATTTTCTCTATTTTCCTTTTCCCTGCCCGTTCAGACCTTCGTTTTATACGAAGGGGTATCCACAGAGATTTACCAACACCACGTGGAATTTTTCTTAACTTAACTTCTTATTAACTTATTTGTACTTACCCTCACTGCAGTGTTCTTGATCAATCCTCTGAGCCTCCTGTTAACCCCGAATTCTGCCAGATTCTTTGGACCGGAGAGACCCTTCGGCAGTGGTTCCACACTTCTGAGACTCCAAGACCTCCCCAAAACCAACAGAATTCTTAGTCCAAATTGTCGCAAAAAGCGCTTACCTTTTGTTTGGGTGCACCCTTAATTCTGTTAGCCTTGTGGGGGTCCCTAGAGGACTGGGAAGCGTCCCCAATCTGCCGTTTCCTTTCTGAGGGTCTCTTTCCGGTCCTGCCGCGGTCGCCAATTTTGTCGTGGTTTCTCGTGCCCCACAAACGACCAGGAGATGCAGAAGATTCTTCAAGAAGTATTAAACTTTAATTTGCAAATCAAAGCTGAGACAGTCATTGAGCTAGTCGCTGATTGCCCACCGATCCTGTACATAGCATTTTTTATAGCAATCTCCTGGTTTAGTTGTATTAGCATATCCAATCGGTCTATAGTTGAGTATCACAAGTACATCCGCCACTATTGTTTCTACCTATTGACTTAATCATGTTCTAATCTACATCTCTTAGCTACCTCTCATTAACACACCATTGTCTTCTACATTCTTAAGATTTCATTCTCCTACTAAATTGGGTACATGCATAGCAAATAGCAAGTTCAAACTACATAATCTACATCAAAACTGACTACATAGTTTTGGTTACACAGCAAACAAGTTCAAAGCAAAACATCTCTTAGCTACCTCTCATTAACACACCATTGTCTTCTACATTCAATTGGATACATGCATAGCAAATAGCAAACTCAGACTACATATAGCAAATAGCAAACTCAGACTAAATAATCCACATCTCTTAGCTACCTCTTATTAACACACCATTGTCTTCTACATTCTTAAGATTTCATTATCTAGCAAATAGCAAGTTGAAAGCTGACTACATAGTTTTGGTTACACAGGAAACAATGCAACTTTTATACGCCAATATATCCCCCCTTTGAGACCCAGAGGGTCTCACACAGAGAAAGAAGACTAAGAGTCTGCACACGAAAGCCCCAATAAACTCAAGCACTTATTCCCAAATCTCGGGTTAAACGATAATTTTCTGCGCCAAGACCTCAAAGTATTCTCTCCCTGTTACCCTGGGCCGCTGAGCCAAAAATCTGTCCCTTTGTACCTGAGACAGGGAAAAAGACTCAGAAGCCCTTACAATCTACTCCCACATTGTCGTTTTGCTCTTGTTCATCCTGCAGGTGTTGTAGGCTGTAACAATACATTTTCGGTGTTTCATTCTCCACTAAGCTTGCTTCAGTAATTGCCACGAGCATCGGAATTTGTTTGGTTGTATTGGAGTATAAAAGTTGAAATTGTTTGCTGTGTAACCAAAACTATGTAGTCAGCTTTGAACTTGCTATTTGCTAGAGAATGAAATCTTAAGAATGTAGAAGACAATGGTGTGTTAATGAGGGGTAGCTAAGAGATGTAGATTAGAACATGATTAAGTCAATGGGTAGAAACAATAGTGGCGGAAGTACAAAGGGATGTAGGTGTGCCAGTATATTGTTCCCTGAATGTATTGTCACAGATGGACAGTATGGTGACAAAATCATTTGACACGTCATCCTTTATCAGTCAGCATATGCATATAGGTGTCAAAACATTATACTGCAGTTGTATGAGATAATAGTGTGGCAACACCTGTGCCATTTGTACAGTTTTCGTCCCTCTGTTGAAGGAACAAGGTCATTAAGCTGGAAAGAGAGCATAAAGAGTGATTTTTCAGAATATTGCTATGACTGAGAGCCTGTGTTATACGAGATGCTGGACATGCGATGACCTTTTCCTTGAATAGCAAGAGACTAGAACAAAATGTAGCGGGGCATACACTGGGTGAGTACACACAGTTCTTTACCAAGGGAAAGTGAATTAAGAACTAGAGGGTGTAGATTTAAGATGAAAGAAAGAAACAGAAGGAACCTGTGTCAGGTTAACTTGCAACTTCAGGAATCCCAGAAAGTTTGGCAGTTCAAGGAAGACCAAAAATAATACAGAAATTAAGCAAGAAGAACTCAGACAAACTACACAGGATCTTGAAGATCTGCATCATTCATGATATCTAGAATACTTGATGGAGGTATATAAAATTAATAGGGGTGTAGATTAGACAACAACTGCAATGCAACAAATTAAAAATGCAATGGTTATCGAAACAGTGCAAATTGAACAAAAGTGATAAATACAAAGAGTGTGTAACAATCCCCATGATAGATACCAACTGGGACATACGTATCACAAAGTGAAAGCCCAGAAGTACTCAAATAACGAACAAGTAGAAATGTAAGGTAAACAATCCAAGGATCATTGCATACTCATGAGGTTACACTGTGAAAATAGAATCCACATCCTATGTGAAAAAAAAATTTCAAATGACTGTTGGTGTGACAGATCTCCCCTTCCAAATCCGTCTCCTGGAAGTTTAGGGAAATTGGGGTGAAGCCAATGAAAATCAGGATGTAAAATACCCCAGACTGGAACCCAACTCCTCTCCACCAGGTCGCAACCCTCCCAATCAACTAAATGCCAGAAGTGCCCAATAACTTGAAAGGAGTCAAACAATCTCTGGACAGTGTAAACAGGTGATCCATTTATGATTCTGGGAGGAGGAGAGGCTTAGGTATAGGGGCCAAAGTACGACAGATTCAGCATTTAAATTCAGAGATGTGAAAAGTGGGATTGTTTCGTCGATACCTGGGAAGCTGTAATCTACATATTACAGGATTGTTTCTCTTAACAACCCTCTTAACAGGGCATAATGAAGCCAAGAGCTTGCTTCCAGGATTCTAGTTGAAGGGTAACAGCTTGGGTTGACCCACACAAAAGAAGGATCCGGTAATTTCCTCTTGTTTCCATGGAATTGCTGCCCTATTGAAGTGAGCCAAAGTCCTCTTGGCTTTAAGCCATCGCGGTTTACAGCACTCGAAAAACAGTTAGCAAATTGAACACTACATCCACTTCCTGCTCAGAAAAGAGAGGACACTTAAACCCAAACTGACGTTTGAAAGGGCACATATTAGGCGAAGAATGATGAAGTTTTGAAAGAGCTATCTCTTCTCAAGTTAAATGTTCACTTCCAGAGGATTGGTCTCCAGAACGAAGGCAACAAATGGTCAATTCCAAATCTTGGTTAGTCCTCTCAGTCTGACCATTCATCTATGGATGAAAACTGAAAGAAAGGCTAGAAGTAGCCCGAATAAGTTTACAAAATGCTTCTAAAACTTGAACACCTATTTGTCCCTTTTTAGGGAGAGAGAGTGCCTGTGGTATGTCAAATTATTGAGTGAAGCAGTGGACTTTGGGGTACTGCAGGTCTGTGTCTTTCGTCTTTCTTGCTGCCTGCTCGAGTGCTTAGTGGAGGGCGCTGATGACTTTTTGCTGGTTTGGTGGTGTGGTGGGCTGTTGCCTTGCTGCATGTGTTAGGGGTTTCTGGTGTCTTAATGATTTTACTGTCATTCCATCTTTGGGGCACTCCTCTGTTTTCCTGGTTGTTTGCGAAGAAAAGGAATTTTAGGATGCATATTGTATACATTTCTCTGACATCAAATGTATCCAGTGAGCCTATTGAATTAAGTTGTGAACTCCCGTGAGACACAATATCAGAAAGAAATCTATGTAGCCTGAACAGGCCCTGCAATAAAAGTCTGCAATTTCACGGGCTGTGGGCAATACAGTGGGATGGGAATGGACAAGACCATGGGAGCAGAGAATTGGAAATTTTGGAATGGGTACAAATGTCAAAGTGTTGGACAAATGACCTGACGTCCCGATTAATACCAGACCACTAATATTGTCTTTTACATGAATTCAAGAGTACATGAAATTCCAGAGTGGGCTATTATCCTGGACACATTTGAACACATCTGCCCGATGTTCGGGTGGCACAAAAAGGTTACCAAGGGGAACATTGCTGGAAACTAGATTACTGTTCTTGAGTGTGTTTCTACTTTGGAAAAAATATCAGAACAGACATGAGACAAACGTTTATTTTCTGAAAGTATTGAATCGGGGTTTGGGAGGTTCTGGGGATCAAATTGCCTAGATAAGGCATCAGGCTTAAGGTTCTTGGAACCCGGACCATCAGTAATGACATTATTAAATCAGCTAAAAGCAATGCATTCAGCTCACAAGCTCAATTCTCCAGAGCCGTACATACAACAAACAATGTTCAGCTCCATCAAACCAGTGCTGCCACTCTTCTAAGGTTAGTTTCACAGTCAACAACTCATGGATATCTATATCATAATTGGATTGGGCAGGTGATACATGTTCTGGAAAATAAGCACAGGGATACAATTTTAATATTCGTTGGAGGTTCGAGAAGGTGGAAGCCTAATGATATCTATCTTCATGGATACAGTAATAAAATAAAGAGAGAGTAACTTGATATGTCACTGATCAGCCTGGATGGCAGTGTGAGTGAGTACTCAGGTGTCGGTATGATATCGGTCCTTCATCCATGTTAATAACTTGCATTTGTGTTCAGAGGGCACAACTTTCAGACTGACAGCTGGCACAATAAATTTACAGGATGATGATAATAGACTTTAATGAGACCCAGGCAGGCTTGAAATCCCTTCACTACCAATTGTCTATCTACTGAGTGACAAATCTGCCACACTGAATCAATAATAGATAGATTGTGAACGTACATGGGAGTAGGCATACGAGGCTCAGGGATAAATGCATAACTTTTGCCTACATGGTAATGTTCAGGTTTGTTCTGTTCAACAAAAACAGACAAATTTATCCAGCTAATTTGTGTCTAATCTGTCTACTCACACTCATCAGCAAAGGAGAAAAGGGGTAATGTCAATGTAGTGCAGAGTGAGTGTGTGAGTTTGACTTTGAAATGCTTTACTTCTCATATATTCAGCTGGGAGATGTTTACCTCCAACTGAGAGGTAAACATTGCTTCCATTGTTTCTGTAATCCATATCATTGCTTCCTGTGTCCATACACAAAATAATCAGTATCCTCCTTTTTCAAAAGAAGTCTTATTGAAATAAACACACACTTCATGTATTTGTGAACTGGACATGCAAACGAACAAAAAAACACTGTACATCCTCAGGCAGAATGTATACAGGGAAATAAACAGTCGATGTTACAGGCCATGAGACTTCATCAGAAGCTGCCAGAATAGAAAAATAGGGTGGGAGTGATTACTGGGAGGACAAACCGACAGCTGATAAGTGAAACCAAGTGAGGTGGTAAATTGGGGGAGAGGTGGTTGATGGGTGGATTGGACAAACGGTTAATGAGGTAGGAGACTTATAGAAGGTGACAGTGGACGAAAGATCAAAGGGTATAAGTCAGAAAGATAAATAATAGTCATGAGAGCAGAGGAGAAGGGAACGGGTGAAAGGGTAACCTGAAAAAGGAAAGATAAAAAGAGAAGGGGAGAAGAATAGGAGGGGTCAGAAGATATTGCAAGTTAGAGCAATTTTTGTTCATGCCTTGAGGTTCGAGGCTAACCAAACGGAATATGAGGTGCTGCACCTTTAAACTGAGTTTGGCCTCATCATGGCTGCAGAGCAGTTGAATTGAAATTGTTGCTACAGTGAGAACTTGGCTTTCATGGAGAGCAGAGAGAAGACACTTGATGAAGCGTCTCAACAATATGGAGAAGTCAGGACCGAGAGCAATACATGATACAGATAATTTCGCAGATGAAGCATTTCCTTAACTTGAAGGACTGTTTGAGGACCTGAAAGGTGAGGATGGAGGAGTAGCACTTGAGACAGTGGCAGGGATAAGTGCCAAGAGGAGGATTAGTGGTGAAGGATGGGTGGACAAGAGAAAAATGTAGGAGCAATCTCTAAGGAAAGCACTGAGATGTGTCTGGTGATGGGAAATTGAACAAGTTGGCATTTGTGAAAAATTATAAGCTGGATGTAGACTGCAGATAGAAAGAATGACCTATCCCTGTTACAATGGGCCACGGGCAGGTGTGTGTAGTGGTGGAGATGTGGGTGAGGGGAGCATCATGATAAATGAGATTCTCCTTTCTATAAATAAATGAGAATGTCTCACATCTCCTATGTTCTAGAATGGAAAGTCTGAGAACAGATGCGGCATGAATGTAAGAACTGAGAAATAGTACTTTTACATGTATAAGAATTAAAAAAGGAGCTATGTTGTTGTGGCCATTACAGAGACTTGGATGGTGCAGGGGCAGGAAAGGCTACTTCAAGTGCCAGGCCTTGGGTATTTCAGAAAGGCCAGGGAGGGAGGCAAAAGAGGTGGAGGCGTGGCACTGTTGATCAGAGATAATGTCATGGCTGCAGAAAAGGAGGAGGTTGTGTTGGGGTTGCCCACAGAGTCTCTGTGGTGGCACTAAGGAATACGAAGGCGTCAATGACTCTACTGAGTGTTTTTATAGACCAGCCAATAGTAACAAGGACATCGAGGAGCAGTTAGGGAGACAGATTCTGCAAAGGTGTAATAATAACAGGGTTGCTGTGCTGGGAGATTTCAATTTCCAAAATATTGATTGGCATCTCCCTAAAGTGAAGGGTTTAGATGGGGTAGAGTCTGTTAGGTTTGTTAATGAAGGTTTCTTGACACAATATGTAGATAGGCCTAAAAGAGGAGAGGCTGTACTTGATCTGGTATCGGGAAATGAACCTGGTCAAGTGTCAGATCTCTCAGTGGGAGAGCATTTTGGAGATATTGATCACAATTCTATCTCCTTTATCATAGCATTGAAGAGGGATCTGAACAGAAAAGTTATGGAAACTTTCAATTGGAGTAAGGGGAATATGAGGCTATCAGGCAGGAACTTGCAAGCATAAATTGGAAACAGATGTTCTCAGGGAAACGTATGGAAAAAATGTGGCAAATATTCAGTGGATATTTGCATGGGGTTCTGCATAGGTATATTCCAATGAGACAGGGAAAGGATGGCAAGGCTCAGGAACTGTGGTGTACAAAGGCTGTTGTAAATCTAGTCAAGGAGAAAAGAAGAGCTTACAAAAGGTTCAAAAACTAGGTAATTATAGAGATCTAGAAGATTATATGGCTAGCAGGAAGAAGCTTAAGAATGAAATTAGGAGAGCCAGAAGGGGTCATGAGAAGGCCTTGATGGACAGAATTAAAGAAAACACCAAGGTATTCTACAACTATGTGAAGTGCAAGAGGATGAGACATGAGAGAATAGAATCAATCAAGTGTGACAGTGCTAAAATGTGCCTGGAACCGGAGCAGGTAACAGAGGTACTTAATGAATACTTTGCTTCGGTATTCACTAAGGAAAAGGATCTGCGTGATTGTAGGGATGACTTACAGTAGACTGAAAAGCTTGAGCATTTGGATATTAAGGAAGAGGAGGTGCTGGTGCTTTTGGAAACCATCAGGATGGATATGTCACCGGGACTGGAAGGGAGGCACCCCAGACTACTGTGGGAAGGAGATTGCTGAGCCTCTGGCAATGATCTTCGCATCATCAATGGGGATGGGAGAGGTTCCAGAGGATTGGAGGATTGCATGTGAAAGGGAGTAGAGATAGCCCAGGAAATTATAGACCATTAAGTCTTACTACAGTGGTTGGTAAGTTGATGGAGAGGATGCCTAGAGGCAGGATTTTTGAACATTTTGAGAGGCATAATAAGATTAAGAATAGGAAGCATGACTTTGTGAAAGGCAGGTCAAGCCTTACGGGCCTGAATGTGTTTTTTGAGCATGTAACAGAACACATCAATACAACTAGAGCCATAGATGTAGTGTATATGGATTTCAGCAAGGTACCTCATGCAAGGATTATTGAAAAAGTAATGAGGCATGGGATCCAAGGGGACATTACTTTGTGGATCCAGATCTGGCTTGCCCACAGAAGGCAAAGTCTGGTTATAGACAGGTCATATTCTGCATGGAGGTTGGTGACCAGTGGTGTGCCTCAGGGTTATGTTCTCAGACCCTGTACTCTTCATGATTTTTATAAATGACCTGGATAAGGAAGAGGAGGGATGGGTTACTAAATTTTTTGATGACACAAAGGTTGTGGGTGTTATGGATAGTGTGGAAGGCATTAATGGCAAGACTGTTAGCAGTGTGGAGGATCAGAGGGATCTTGGGGTCTGAGGCCATAGGACACTCAAAGCTGTGACACAAGTTGACTCTGTGGTTAAAAAGGAATACGGTGCATTGGGCTACATCAATATTGGGATTGAGTTTAAGAACTGAGAGATAATATTATAGCTTTATAGGACCTTGGTCAGACCCCACTTGGAGTGCTGTGCTCAGTTCTGGTCATCTCACTACAGGAAGGATGTGCAAACCATAAAAAAGGTGCAGAGGAGATCTACAAAGATGTTGCCTGGATTGGCGACCATGCCTTATGAGAATAGGTTGAGTAAACTCAGCCTTTCCTCCTTGGAGTGACGGAGATGAGAGGTGACCTAATAGTGGTGTACAAGATAATGAGAAGCGTTGATCGTGCAGATAGAAGCTTTTTCCCAAGTCTGAAATGGCTAGGACGAGAGGACAATGTTTTAACCCTTACATACTGTTCATAATCTATACCTTCACAGTATGGTCCGGGTCAATTTTGACCCGGCCACTGAATACCCTCATAAATACCAAATTTCGAGCCACAGATCTATTTAGAATGTATAAATGGCCTATCTGACATTAATAAAGGGGTCACTAACCCCTAATTAAAGTTTCAGAGATCTAAAATCCATTTCAATAGATACAGGTCAAATTTGACCTGGAGCAGCCTCAACGTATAAAAATTTGTAGCACCTGTACAAAAGTATAACATTTTTAAATATATTCATTTATGCGCATTTTGGGTCACTTTTGGAAAAGTTATCAAATTTCGGCTTAAAAATAGCATTTAGGGTGTTTGTACTGCTGTCCAATGTCAAAACTGGTCAAATTTGACCCGGAAAATATGTATGGGTTAAGGTGCTTGGAAGTAGGTACAGAGGAGATGTCAGGGGTGAGGTTTTTTTACGCAGAGAATGGTGAGTGCGTGGAATGGGCTGCCGGCAGCGATGCTGGAGGCGGAAACGATAGGTCTTTCAAGAGACACCTGGATGGATACATGAAGGTTAGAAAAATAGAGAGCTATGGGTAAGCCAAGGTAGTTCTACAGTGAGGACATGTTTGGCACAGCTTTGTGGTCCGAAGGACCCGTATTGTGCTGTAGGTTTTCTATGTTTCTATGTTTCTGACATGGGACACACTTGTCCTTCCCCTCCCTCCTCACCACATTCATTCTAGCGTGTTCCCTATTCCGTTCCCATCCTGATGAAGGGTGTCGCCCCAAAACATTGACAGTTTATTCATTTTCATCTTCATGCTGTCTGGCCTGCTGGAGTTGCTCCAGCTTTTGTGTGTATGCGCTAGATAAACATAATCTTGCGTTAGCTGCTGCTTTCCTGAACATATTGACTTTAGGGAACACAGAAGTCGTTACAGAGGGAAGCAACATCATTATGAAACCCTACCTGCTCATCATGGCGTGGGTGCTCATGGAGGTCTCCACTAACAAAACGGCAACTGTCAGTTGTAAAGCGGAAGTGATACATTGCAGAACCAACAAGTGAAGACTCGTAGGGTGTCAGCATGTTGCATGCCCGTGGATGGATGCACAGAGAGCATCGAACCTCCAGTCTCGGTGTCACCCTCCTTCATCCCGAACATCCCACCGGCACCACCGATTACATTGGCATAGCCAGATTAAGAAAAAGACACACCTGGTTTACGGAACTTTCCATCTCTTTACGCCCCGGAAACGCCGACGTACAGGGTTGGAAACTTAGTTAAGCATTCCTGAGGAAAAGGCCACTGACAGAATCCTTTATTCTGAGCCAGTATTTCAAGTAGTAGCCCATCTTGGAAGATCCTTCCTCTCCCCGGGGATAGGTTCTTTGGAGCTTCTGTAGGCGTTT
Organism: Hemitrygon akajei; assembly: GCF_048418815.1. Lineage (NCBI taxonomy): Eukaryota > Metazoa > Chordata > Chondrichthyes > Myliobatiformes > Dasyatidae > Hemitrygon > Hemitrygon akajei. The sequence goes on from NC_133139.1 coordinate 44,119,463, forward strand.
CTGCAGCTCTTTTTTTTTTCCGGAATGTGGTTGTCATCCCCTTGTCCCAGCCCTGTTTGGGACCCTCCAGGCTGAGTTACCAGAGCAGAATTTTGGTGCATTTAACTCGGCTGCAGGACATCTTCACAGGAACAGCTCAAAAAGCAAAGCTTTGGAGAAACCGGTTGCCCATATTAGAAAGGAGAATGGCCTGTCCATATCTGTCAGATTGATTCCATTAGAATCACTCCACGGCATCTATGATTTAAATATTTGCACAGTATGGTTGACGGCCATTCTAGTATTATAAAGGCAATTCCATGCATATTGGCAGAGCAGATTATACACTGAAGGGATTGCAGAGTTAATCATTTGTTATGGGAACCCGTAAGAAATACAATCGTACAATTGGTCTCATTTTTCAGGGCAAGCACTGGAAGACTGGACTGCCAAAGAAGGCATTCATTGGGTGTAGCACACTTCCTATTACCCTCAGGTATTAAGAGAATAAATACACCCTTCATCTATTAACATCAACCTTGCTGATAACACTATCCCAAGCCTCGTACAACCTGAACAACGCATCCTTACACCAAGATCAAAGATGTACTTCAGAACAGGAGGAAGATGTGGGCACAAATGGGCCTCATAGAGAGGGGAGGGAAAGTGCAAACATAATAAAAATCGGAACGTGAGTATTCTTTAGCTCCGAGAGAGAAGGAGCGAGATGTCTGAATTAAAGGGTGGGGGTGGGGGAGAGAAAGGAGGCTAGCTGGAAAATGATCGCTGAAACCAAGCGGATGGGAAAGGTCAAGGGATAGGGAAATAAGAATCTGACAGCAGAGAAGAGTGGACAATGGGAGAAAGGAGCGGTTGGGGGGACCCAGGGTGAATTAATAGAGAGGTAAAGGCTCAGAATGATGAATAAAGGGGAGGGGACATTCTTTTGTTTAACGGAAGCAGAAATTGATATTGATGCCATCAATTTGGAGGTTACTCAGACAGAATATGAGGTGTTGCTCCTTCACACTCAGGGTGGCCTCATCTTGGCTCAGGAGGAGACCATGGGTCATCACGTTGGAACGCGAAAAGGAACGAGTATCAGAATTAAAATGTCTGTCCACTGTGAAGTTCCGCCCCTCACGAATGGTGCAGAGATGCTGGACGAAATGGATCCCCAGTTTACGGTCGCCCCGACACTTTTGTGGAAACTGACTTACAAACTTTAAATACACTTTTGGCTTACCTTCCCAAGATAAATTTCTATAGTAGTACTATATGTTGTGCTTGCTCAGCAGTTCATTTAACCGAATACCCTTATTATGCCTATTACAGTATGTTAATTCCACTGTTTAAACGATTATATTATAGTTGCTACCTGTATTTTGCTCATGTCTAATCTACCAAAGGAATCAACGGCTGGAGTGTAGGGAAAAGTTTAAAATTGATTCATTTTTAGTATATGCTAAATGTGTAACACACAATGGAGGTTTGCGAGATATTGGTCTGTAATGTGCGAATGATTTGAGAAAGGACAAAGGGACCTGTCCACAACAATGTTTGGAGAAATGAGTGTGAATACTAGTCTACATCCCCGAGAGTAGTTAATGGTGGAAAAGCCCTTTGTCTGTGAAAACAAAATGATACCGCAGCCTGGAAATGTCCCACGGGAAATTATTCGGCCAAGGGGACTTGAATGGTATTAACAATAGACAATAAGTGCAGAAGTAGACCATTCGGCCCTTCGAGCCTGCCCCGCCATTTTGAGATCATGGCTGATCAAATACTATCAATACCCGGTTCCTGCCTTGTCCCCATATCCCTTGATTCCCCTATCCATAAGATACCTATCTAGCTCCTTCGTGAAAGCATCCAGAGAACTGGCCTCCACTACCTTCCGAGGCAGTGCATTCCAGACCCCCACAACTCTCTGGGAGAAGAAGTTTTTCCTTAACTTTGTCCTAAATGACCTACCCCTTATTCTCAAACCATGCCCTCTGGTACTGGACTCTCCCAGCATCTGAAACATATTTCCTGCCTCTATCTTGTCCAATCTCTTAATAATCTTATATGTTTCAATCAGATCCCTTCTCAATCTCCTTAATTCCAGCGTGTACAAGCCCAGTCTCTCTAACCTCTCTGCGTAAGACAGTCCAGACATCCCAGGAATTAATCTCGTGAATCTACGCTGCACTTCCTCTACAGCCAGGATGTCCTTCCTTAACCCTGGAGACCAAAACTGTACACAATACTCCAGGTGTGGTCTCACCAGGGCTCTGTACAAATGCAAGAGGATTTCCTTGCTCTTGTACTCAATTCCCTTTGTAATAAAGGCCAACATTTCATTAGCCTTCTTCACTGCCTGCTGCACTTGCTCATTTCCCTTTCAGTGACTGATGAACAAGGACTCCGAGATCTCTTTGTATTTCTCCCTTACACAACTCTACACCATTCAGATAATAATCTGCCTTCCTGTTCTTACTCCCAAAGTGGATAACCTCACACTTATTCACATTAAACGCCATCTGCCAAGTATCTGCCCACTCACCCAGCCTATCCAAGTCACCCTGAATTCTCCTAACATCCTCATCACATGTCACACTGCCACCCAGCTTACTATCATCAGCAAATTTGCTGATGTTATTTTCTATGCCTTCATCGGAATCGGCACAAATGTTTTGTATGTTGGGATCTTTTCTTATGCTGGGTCACGACTAGTGCCGGAGTTGGAAATCGGTACAAGGACACGGAGGAAGAGCCATCCCTCCCCACTCCGACCTCCTTTCTGTTCGCTTAGAAGTCTCTTCTTCTCACCTCAACAATTCCATCTACCCCCAGGGCTGTCTGTTTCTCTGTCGATGTCTCACACTCTCTTCCTCTCTCCACCGCTCCCTCCTTCTCTTCTTCCCTCCCTCGGCCCCTCCTTCCCTTCTCCACCAACTGCAAGACTGTGGCATTTCAGATTGCCGGACTTCCTTTGTAGGAGCCGTTCAGCCTGCGCGAGTCTCCTCCCTCCTCCCGCCCAAATGAGAATGTTAAGCGCCTACAAGAGTAAAAGACTCAGACACGGAAATCATTCCTGCACTGAATATCTTTATTAGCAGTTTATAGTCGTTGCCACCTGTCAGTCTGATACTGCTGAGAAATCATTAACAGACTCATGAATAACTTCAATCAGATCCATCCCTGGTAACAGAGAAAACTATTCACCAGCTGATATTTCTAATGATGACAAGTAAAAGGCCACTTTTACCCCACGTAGCTTCTCGGAGAATGAAACGGAGCAAAATCAGCCTCGGGTGCAAATATTATAAGAACACAATGGAAACCACAGAACTCTGGTCAGAGTTCGGAGTACAGTGAAGAGAGTGGTAGAGGGAGGTGAAAGATGCAAAAAAAATCTGTTCGAAGCAAACAAATACGAGGCCACGCTCTTTTTTAACAGTTGGTCTGTGTGACTGTTGCGGATGTTGTCGAAGCCGCTCCTAGATTAACCACGCAGGAGTATATCTTGCCACTACTCCAGTCTGTGCCGGGCACCGTCAGGTAGCTGCTGAGACTGAAAGTTCTGTCCGTGTTCCGACTCACTGCGCTGGTTTTCACCTCACGGCTGGTCGGACTCCCGTCCACTGTCCAACTGACGACAGGGAAGCCCACTGACAGCTTACTGACCAGGCAAACTAAGGTGCCTGTTCCTTTGGCGGAGATCTCCTCGGCTGACGGCCCAAGCAGTTTCACTGAAGGGTCGGGGAGCTGCTGATCTGGATCGGGAACAAGAGGAGACATGTTTCAGGTCAATGAATATCTCGCGATATTTTCACAGTTGGATGATAGTGCGAGAAAAAGATTTCAGCTTTCAAGAACGGTGCCTTTCAAGAAGGGCAGTGCATTTTAGTCAATACTGAAGAACTGGACGTTTGTGGCCAAATCCTGCAGAGTCGCTGGATTACAGCATCACCAGTTCGGTCACATCACTTCCAGCTGTTGGGATCTTCCTCGGCCTGTGCCAACAGTGACTCGTTCCTTCCCTTTGCTCCATCCACTAATCACCAATGCGGGCCCTCCCACCCGTATCACCCACAGCTGTAATGAGAGTAAATCTATTTCTGCGCTTACCCAGAGTGCAGGGCAACATGTGCGTGGTCCTGACTTTCACAGAGCTGGTTTAGGGAAGTCACACTGTGACGATGCGGAAGCAATTACTGTGGGCGAAGGAAGGTGGGATTCTCCCCAGACCCAAAGCTCTGGCCTGAGTCTGTGTAGCGACCGGAATCACTGAGCGGCCATACCCCAAAAGGAGCAGTGCTCAATTGAAAAGGTGGCAGGAGAGAGGAGGGAAGGACGAGGCAATTGGATGGGTATCTGCAGGACTTTTCTACCCAAATGGAGAATTGGAAGTTCAGTGAAAGTTGGAGGGAGGTTTCACGATAACATCCTCATACAATAATTTGAAACTTGTAGTTCTGTTTTCTTGACAACCGTGGTCTACATCATATCCCCAGTGATAACTCGGGCCTCATTCTGAGAAGCTGAAACTCCTTACGCTGGCTTCCAACAAACCAGAGCAAAAGCGGCCAAACTGATAGGATTGAAACCGCGCAAACATAAAGTCGGGCGGTCAATTTCAGAAAGTGCAGATGCCAGGGACACAACATACAACACCAGAGAGAAAACACAACTGAAAAGAGAGCTTGTTTAAATATGATTCACACACAACTCTATATTCACTTAACACAGCTTCATCGACCCACGGTACGTGGCATGACTGGATCCTAAATTTGCGTTTTCATTATCAAATTCGCGAAGTAATAATAACGTATAAGTTATTAATCGCCAGGTGACCATGTTCATGCAGCTAGTAATTGCAGGCGGGCTTTCCCTGTCACTTACCTGTGACAAAGAGCTTGGTCCCTGGGCCGAACAAGAAGCCATTGAGCGATGAAAACCACTTTCCGCAGTAATAGACGGCAGCGTCATTCATCTCCACATTTTTTGTGTTTAACTGGTAAACGGTGCCGGCGCTGTTGACTGTCGACGTGAAACGGTCGCTGCTGAAGCCAGACCCATAGGTCGGGGCGCTGAGCGAGTGATGGTAGTACAGGATCCATTGTGGGGCTGTTCCCGGTGTCTGCTTGTACCAATATACATATTCCCCATCCTTTGTTCCGATGTTACATTCCAGCGCGGCAGTAGCTCCTGGACTCACCGACACGGTCGGAGACTGAGTCAGAGTCTGGGATTCTCCAGCTGTAAAAAAACAGGAATTCAGCTTTAAGCATTGACTGTTTAATGTGTACCCTAAAGCCCACATCAACAAACGCTGGCGGTGCAGTCATGCTGCCTGTACTTACAGCCCAGCCACATGACCAGAGACCAGGAAAAGCACAACGTCCGTATCATTGCTGTCCGTCAGCTTCCTACGTCCCTTCAGCCGATGGATCTGTGACAGACTGTGGCCGCCGTCACCAATGGTACCTATTTATAGAGCCGTTCATACCAGGGAGGAAACCCATGCAAATCAGGGCGACTCACACTGACCAACCAGAGCAACACACACAAAATTCTCGAGGAACTCAGCAGGCCAGGCAGGATCTAGGAAAAGAGTACCATCGCCGTTTCGGGCCGAAACCCTTTGGTAATTCTCTATCCTCCGCCGGATTCACGCTTTCGATCTCTATTCACTCTTTCCCAAGATGCTGCCTTTCCTGTTGAGTTCCTCCGGTATTGCTCGGATTTCCAGCATCTGCAGATTTTCTCTTGTTTCTGATCAACTAGAACAACGGATTTGAAACCTTCCTATTCACCGTCTCACACCATCAGTATGAGGCGGTGCCACTGGCGGCAAAGAGCAGATCAGTTGATAAAACTAAAGTGTGTGAACAGATTGTTCTGTGTCCGATATCTCCCACATTTGTACAGAAAGCGGCTGATACAAAGGTCCGTGTCCTCATTTGTCCCCAGCAAATGTGTAACAGACAACCCTCAGATCTACAGGTTGCGGACACACACGAAGTGTTGCTGGAAGCTCAGTGGAAGACTGATTAACGCTGCCGACTGTGCAGTCCAGCAGTACTGCATTGTAGTCGGTGCAGCCAAAGTTAAAACTGCACAGGCTGGAAAGTCTCTTGATCAATTAAAGAGGAATCTCCAGAGGGAGCCACATGAGTGGATATCGTGCCATATTTTTGTGTACTTTTAAAAGTTTATCTCACTGAATATCACAATCATAATTGTGAATATTTATACAGTTTCTTCCCTGGAGTTGAAATAAAAAGTAATCGGTATTAATCCTTTGGGAGAGGGAGGCTCTCATCATAGGCACGATGGCAGCGTAGTGGTTAGCACGACGTAATTAAAGCTTGGGGCGATCTTGTGTAAAACGTTTATTTCTGGCACTGGCTGTAAGGAGATTCTACGTTCTCTTCGTGAGTGCGTACATTTCCTTCGGGTGCTCCGGTTTCCTCCCACATTCCAAGGACGCACAGGTTGGTAGGTTTACTGGTCATTGTAGATGTTCCTTTGATTAGGCTAGTGTTAAATAGGTTGCTTGGGCTGGAAGGGCCTATTCCTTTGTCTCTCTAAATAACTAAACAAATAAATCATTACCCGTCTATGTCAGTCTCCAACCCCACATCATACACTCGGCTGACGGGTCCCATTGAGTTTCCATACGCACGTGTGATCAACAAATATCCAAGGGAATCAACAACATTTTTAGGTGGGTGGAGTTGGGGAGGGGGGATTCAGGCAACGAGTCATTGCATAGTAATTTTGCTTTGAGTGTCGTCTTCACCTGTTCCTTGAGATAGTCTGATAAAAGGAACAGGAGGTGTTGCCAGCTGGAGCAGCTGGGTCTCTGGTGTTTCGTGTTCGAGCAACAATAGTCCTTGCCCAAGGCTGAATGTTTCATGTGCAGCAGGTTGTTGGAGGTGCTCATCCTTCGGCTAAAGTTAATGAAGATAGTGGGAGACTGGGTGATCGCCATACAGCCTGACGAGCAGACAGATTGGCCCCAGGATTCCCCTAATGATACACTGCTCCCTGACTGTATGATATTCAGAATACTGATTGGGAGTCTTCTCCTGGGTAGAGGATGAACATATGGTCTTTTGTTCCCGTTGTGCAAGTGGATCCATTGTGCAGGGAGAGAGTAAAATGATCTGCAGAGGAACAAGAGAGAAGATTCTTAAAGTTAGTGGTCACTTGAGTTTACTGTGGCACAGACATGATTCAGGGCATATGTTGTCTCAATGGTGTCCCGGTCACTATACCCTGTTCAGTGATTAAACTGGAAAATCCTGGATGGGGAGAATGAAGGGGTACCAATTTCTTCAACCATTTCCAAGATATTTAGCTTTGTGGTGTAATTCGCCAGTGTAAATTGGCCCAGGGTTGCAGATGAGTGTCAGGATTTGAAGGGAATAGAGAAGAATGAAAAGGGATTAGTGCGGGGTTGGTGTAAATCGGGGCCTGAGGGAAAGCACAGGCACAGTGCGCTGGAGAGTCTCTTTCCATGCTTTATGACTGAATGCAGTCAGAATTGAAGCCAGTTGGAATGGAACCAGAGTGCCAGAACATTAAGTGGAGAGGTTCTGGAGGCAGATATTGGTGAACACTCAGACAAAGTTTAGAATCAAAATGTTGAGCATGGTGCAACAAATGTCCTGAGCTGTGTATATTTCTATGCTACAGGTTTCCTAGGAAAGATGGATACTCGTGCTGGAGATGAGGTAACAGGTTTACAGATAGAGGCCATGTGTAGTGAGGAGAGGATGTTGATGGGGCAAAATTGGCGTCAAGAGAATGAGTCGCAACAAAAAAAAGACAGACAGAATTGAAAAGTGTGAATACAGGACTGAAGATGTTGTATTTGAATGCAGAATAAGGTAGGTAAACTTGCAGCACAGTTGCAGATTGGCAGGGATGATGTTGAGGGCATCACTGAATTATGTTTGAAAAAAGGTCATAGCTGGGAGCTTAATAACTACATTGTATCGAAAGGAAAGGCTGGAAGGCTTTGTTCTGCTGATTAAAAATGAAATCAAATCATCAGGAAGCGGTGACACGGGGTTGGAAGGTATTGAATCATTGTGGATAGAGCTAAGGAACTGTAAGGGTTAAAAGACTCTGCTGGGAGTTGTGTACAGAACCCCAAACAACAGTAACAATGTGGCTTACAAATTATAGTGGGAGATAGAAAATGCATGCAACATAGGAAATGTAACAATATTCATGGGGAATTTTAATATTCAGGTGTATTGGGAAAATTATGTTGGTGCAGGAGGAATTTCTATATTGCCTACAAGATGGCTCTTTAGAGCAGCTCCTTGGTAAACCCACTGGAGGATCAGTTATCCTGGATTGGGTGTTGTACTGTGAACCGGAATTGATTAGACAGCTTAAGGTAAAACAAGACTGAAGGGAAAGTGATCGTAATATGATCAAATTCACCCTGAATTTTGAAAAGGAGAAGCTAATGTCAGATATGTCAGTACTAGAGTGGATTAAAATAAATTACAGAGGAATGAGAGCGGAGCAGGCCAGAATTTATTGAAAAAGAATCCTGGCAGAGATGACGGCAAAGCAGCAATGGCTGTAATTTCTGAAAACAATTTCAGAGGCATAGGAATTGTATATCCCAAAGAGGAAGATTTATTCGAAACGAAAGATGAAACAACTGTGGCTAACAGGAGAGGTCACAGCTGATATAAAAGCTAAAGATTGGGTATACAATAAAGCAAAAGTTAGTGGGAGGTCAGAGGATTGGGAAGCTTTTAAAATTCAACAGAAGGCAACCAAAAATGTCACAAAGAAGGTAAAGATAGCGTATGAAATTAAGCTAGCCAATAATATTAAAGAGGATTCCAAATTTTCTGCTGATACATAACGTGCAAAAGAGAGGTAACTGTGGACATCAGTTCACTTGAAGACAGTGCTAGAGAGGTAGTAATAGGGAACAATAAAATGGGGGATGAACGGAATAAGTGTTTTGCATCAGTCTTCCCTTTGGAAGGCTCTAGCAGAATGATAAAAGTTCCAGGTGTCAGGGCTCATGAAGGGTTTGAAGTTACCATAACTCTAGAGTAGGCTCTTGAGAAACTGAAAGGTCTGAAGGTAGATATATGTCACAGAGACCAGATGGTGTACAATCAATAGTTCTGAAAGGGGAGGCATTTGTAATGATCTTTCAAGAATATTTAGATTTTAGAATGGTTCTGGAAGACCGGAATATTGCTAATGTCACTCTGTTCTTCAAGGAGGGAGAGAGGCAGAAGAAGAGAAATTATAGGCCTGTTAGTCTCACCTCAGAGGCTGGGTAGATGTTGGAGTCAATTGATAAGGAAGTGGTTTTGGGGTACTTAGAGACACATGATAAAACAGAATGGTTTCATTAAGGGAAAATCTTGCCGGACAAATACATTGGAATTCTTTGAAGAAATAACAAGTAGGATAGAGAATGGTAAATCAGTTGATGCTGTGTGCTTGGATTTTCAGAAGGCCTTAAACAAGGTGCCTCACATGCAGCTCTTAAAAAGCTATGAGGTCATTGTATTCCAGGAAAGATGGTAACATCGATAAACCAGTGGCTGGTTGGGAGGAGGTAAAGAGTGGCATTAAATGGAACCTTTACTGGCTGGCTACTGGGACTACTGGTGTTCCACAGGGGTCTCTGTTGGGACCGATTCTTTTTACAATATATGTCAATGATTTGGCTGATGGAATTGATGCTGTTGTTCTAAAGTTTGCATACAGTATGAAGATAGGTGGAGTAGCAGGTAGATTTAAGCAAGTACAGAAGCTAGAGAATGACTTAGACTGATTCAGAGAATGGATAACGAAATAGCAGTTGGAATAAAGTGTTAGGAACTGTATGGTCCTGCACTTTGGTAGAAGCAATGAAACAGTTGACTATTTTCTAAATGGAGAGAAAATACCATGGAACTGAGGTGCAAAGGGCCTTGGGAGACATTGAGCAAGATTCCCTGAAGGTTAATTTGCAGGTAACATCTTTGGTGAGGAAGGCCAATTAATATTAGCATTCATTTCAAAAGGACTACGATTTAAAAGCTGGGAGGTAAATTTGATACTTTATAAAGCACTGGTGAGGCCTCATTTAGCATATTGTGAGCAGTGTGGCACCCCTAATCTTAGAAAGGATGTGTTGAAACTAGAGAAGGTTCAAAGGAGGTTCACAAAAATGATATCAGGTCATATACAGATAATTTGATGTCTCAGCACCTGCATTCACTGGAATTCAGAAGAATGAGGGGTGACCTTATTGAAATCTATTAAATGATGAAAGGCCTTGATAGTGTATGAGAGAGTCAAAGACCAGAGGACACAGCCTCAGAATAGAAGTGTGTCCTTTTGGCACGGAGGTGAGAAGGAATTTCTTTAGCCAGAGATTGGTGAATCTGTGGGATTCTTTGCCGCAGACAGCTGTGGAGGACGTCATTATATATATTTAAGGCATAGGTTGGTTGAATCTTAATTAGTGAGGGCATGAAGGATATGGAGAGAAGGCAAGAGACTGGTCTGAGAACAAAATTGGATCAGTCACGATGAAATGGTGGAGTGGATTTGATGGGCCAATGGTCTAATTTTGCTTCTATATATTATGTTCTTATGGAATTGAACGTTAGTGTAAGAAGCATGAAATCAGTTGTGGTGATTCCAAGATTACTTCCTTTGCTTTACTCTATAGGATTCAAAAATGCAGGATAGAGGAGCTAAATACTTGTCTGGATAAATAGATCAGGAGGGAGACTGTAGAAACATAGGTGATTGACTACAAATCATGGGGAGGTGCAGTCAGTCTAGATAGATAGATAGATAGATAGATAGATACTTTATTCATCCCCATGGGGAAATTCAACATTTTTTCCAATGTCCCATACACTTATTGTAGCAAAACTAATTACGTCCTAATTGAGTCCTAACCCCGGCACTTTAACATATCTTACTCCTGGCGGTTGAATTGTAAAGCCGAGTGGCATTGGGGAGTATTGATCTCTTCATCCTGTCTGAGGAGCATTGCATCAATAGCAACCTGTTGCTGAAACTGCTTCTCTGTCTCTGGATGGTGCTATGTAGAGGATGTTCAGGGTTTTCCATAATTGACCATAGCCTACTCAGCGCCCTTCGCTCTGCTATCGATGTTATACTTTCCAGTACTTTGTCCATGACAGAGCCCGCCTTCCTAACCAGCTTATTAAGACGTGAGGCGTCCCTCTTCTTAATGCCTTCTTAAGGCCAGACAGAAGAACCAGAGTTCGGTCCAGTGTCCTCATGGGAATTTTCCAGAGGAAGAATAGAAAGAGAATACAGTGTAAGGGAGAGCAAACAAAACCAGTGCATGGGAGAGTAAAAGTTGCACAAAAAACTGAATCAGGAGAGCAGAAATAACATTTTTTGCAAAAGGCAGATTATGGGGAAGTGCATGAAGCTCCACAATACATGATTAGTGTACCTAAACTTTTGAATCTTATCCAACAAAGTTATTGATCTCTAAGGGGTTATATTGTTCCAAACATTTCAAATGATCTTTTTAAGGGTCTGAGGTGAGAAAAGTGTTCTCAAAAGACCAAATCTTTGTTTGAGCAACACACATACAAAATCCAGGAGGTACTCAGCAGATTATGGGGTTTGAAGGCTTGTTTGCTTCAATGACCTGGACATCTATGTTGGCTGGAGTCAAAGCTTTGGGCTTTGGCTCTTGCTGGGGCATCCATGGCAAACAGATCAAAGAGTAGAGGGTAGACTAATAGTGGTCTACCTCTCCTCCAGATTAAGGGGTTCTGCTCAGTGCCTACAAACCCGACTGGTCAAAAAATTGTTATGGAAACAACAATGAAGAATCCTTCTATATCTCTGTGTGACAGTATTCCTGAGTCTCCACCTGTGATTTCTATGTCTGGAAGTAATGAAAACTGGGAGGAACCCACTGGCACAATGAAGGAAACACTGAACATCACAAAGACCAATACTACTTTCTGGAATGTACAAAGCATGTACAATACTGGCAAGCTGGAACAAATATCTGCAGAAATGCATTGTTACAATCTACATATACTGGGTGTAATGGACAGGGTCTGGAAGACTCATGGCAGCAACTGGTCAAACAGTTTTAGGCTCAGGAAAGGAAGACATTCAGCATCATTTTGGTGTAGCAGTCATTTTGAAAAAACCCATTGGGAAGTGCTTGCAGGAGTGACAGCAAATCAACAGTAGGCTGATTAGAGTCAGACTGAAAGGGAAGCATATGAATGTAACTGTGATCCAATGCTATGCTCCAGCTAGCTATAGTGACATTGAAGAAAAGGATGTTTTCTACAACTGCTGCAATTAGAGGTAGAATCATCATCATGGGGGATCTGAAAGCCAAAGTCAGCAATATACCTCGCACTTCATTTGGGCCATGGGCACATATGGATATGGAACAATGAATAACAATGGTGAAAGACTGGTGGAACGCTGTACCATTAACAATCTGCTCATAGGAAGGACCTTCTTTCCACACCATGAAATCCACAAACTGACATGGTGCTCATCTGGTGGACATGACAGGAATCAGATTGACCATTTGATAATCAATGGTATGTGGAGACGATCCTTGCAGGATCTAAAGGTGAAGAGAGGAGCAGATACAGGAAGTGATTGCCATTTTGTTGTAGCAGTGATGAAAATCAAACTGAGAAGCTCTGGGACAAGAACTCATATACAAAGATGTTATGGTGATTAATGTGAGATATGCCTTTACCATTCAGTTTATGAACAACTTCCAGGCCTTACAAGACCTTAATGAGGATGTGTCAGTAGAAAACATTGAAGCAATATGGAACTGGATCGTCCCAGTCTTCAAGGAGCACAGTGAGGCTTCTCTAGGATACAGAGCTGGAAAGAAGAACAAAGAATTGATATGGCTCTAAACACAGACAGCCTGAGAAAAAAAATGGAAAATAAAGTATATGTTAGATTTAAATAAATTGCTGATATAGCTGAAACTTCAACTAGCATACACAGAATCTAATAAGAAAGTTAGGAGTCTTGTAAGAAAGAATAAAAGATTCCACGTGGAAGCCCCTGCAGAGGAATCCAAAGCAGTAGCCAATCAATGCGATCAGGGAAATATAGACAAGATTTAAAAATTGGTAGGTTCAGGGTGACATCCAGTGGTCCCAGGAGAGATAAGAATAGTCTGCTTTTCACATCTGGGAAAGAGAAAGAAGCATGATGGGAAGAGAATTTCAGAGAATTACTGAATAGATCACCTCTAAATGAGGAACCTGACATAAAAGAGGCAGCAGTGGGCCTGGACATCAACACAGATCCGCACAAGAAAGAAGAGATTGTTGCTGCAATTAAATTAATAAAGAATAGCAAAGCTCCAGGACATCACAATTTGAAATCTGAACTGTTCAAACAAAATCAAAAGTTGCAGCAGCCATCCTACAACCACTTTTTGCTATAATCTGGACTTTGGGACATGTACCCAAGAAATAGACAAAAGGAGTATTATTACGATCCCCGAAAAAGGAACGCTAAATAATTGCAACAACTGGCATGGCACCACACGTTTGTTAGTGCCCAGCAAGATACTTACCGGAATCATTGTCCAATGGATTACACATGCAGTCGTCATGTGTCTGAGGAAGGAGCAAGCTGGCTTCAGTAAGAACAGATGCTGTGTCAACCAGATCTTCATGCTACATATTATCATAGAAGAGTGGCAGAAACAAATGTATGTAAACTTTGTGACCTTGAGAAGGCTTTTGATAGCATCTGCTAGTAGAGACTCTGGCAAATTTTCAGATCATACAGGATCCCTTCCAAAGTTATCCAGTTTATCCAGAATGTCTATGCTAATTTCACCTACACATTTTGGGACTGCATTTGAGCATTTAAATCAAGACAGGCAAGGCTGTGTAATGTTCGAAATATTCTTTAACCTGGTGATTGGCTGGGCTATGAGGCAAACAATGAAAGATAAGCAGAGAGGCATCAGGTGGACATTATTCTCTCCTTTAGAAGACTTTGGTTTTGCGGATAACCAGACATTACTATCACATACGCACCAGAAACTGCAAGAAAAAACTCAGACCCCAGTGTACCTTTGGTGGACAGGTTAGACTTAGAATCAGCCAGAAAAATACTGAGACCATATCCCTCAATGTAGAATCTCTTCCTCGTATCAAGGCATCTGGTCTCTGCATCATCCTGCATATCTTCTGGCCAAGGAAGATCTCCAACCACACCCTATTCCTTCAGTGTCATCAGGAGGTCATGGCCACCATCTTCATGAGGAAACTGGAGATGAATTGGACATGTTATGAGACGAGAGGCCAACTCCATCATCAAGACAGAACTTCATTGGATCCCTGAAATGTGGAGGAATCCAAGAGACTATAGAGAACTTGAAGCTGCACCATAGAGGCAGAAATGAGGACCCTGAACCACACCTGGGACACAGTAGAGAATGTGGTCAATGATACACAGAGACTGAAGACCTTCATTGCCCACAGCACCAGCAACATAACAGGCAGTATGTCAGGAAGTAAGTTAATGAAATCAGTCTTCATTTGCAAGAAAATGATGTGAATCTTAACAAAGTGAAATTATTCATCATCACATTTTTCTCCATTAATCTAATTTAAGTTCAACATTGATCATCATGACCTTTTCCAATTTCCAAGCCTCTCTGTGTGGAAGAGAAAGAAAGAATGCCAGATGATGAACTTCAAGTATGCTGTGCCCACCTGGGTGAGCTACATGAAGACATATCACAGAGATTTCAATATATTCTCCCACCCCAAATCCTATGGATTTATTGCCCAGTCCTGAATACTAGCAATTAACAGGAAGGATGAAGGGAGAATTGATCTCACTATAAAATTTTGAGCTGAAGCTGAGGTTCATAGCAAGAGTTTTGGCTGCAGAAAGAGATCACTGAATGCGATCCTGCACAGTTGAAAAAGGTCAAGATGTTCTTTATTTACAACATCATATTAATTGATGTGCAGTTTCAGTGCAGTCGCTTAATGTCTTTCAAAGCAATGAAATAGACCACAAATTACTGAACATGGGGTTCTGAGTCAGCTTCTGAGTGACATTGAGTCTAATGTTGAGAAACTGATAATCACTGCTCTGCCCATCCATCCCACTGAAAGGTGAAAAAGCTCTGAAGTACTGAATAGTTGCACTGTTAATGTCTCTCTGAACTTATTGATGAATTTTTTTTACTCTAATTACTGAAAATAAAGGAATACATTGGGTACCAGTTAATTGGGATGCATCAAGAACAGTACATGGTGGACCAATTAGCGGATGTTTCATGGAAATCATTAAAAATGTTTAAAAAATCAAATATCATTTATCTGCATAATAGGTAATGTATTTAAATGAAATGCAGAATAAATTTGAAGACATTCAAAACTACTTCAGCTGTATTAAATAAATATTAGTTTCTAATAGTTATTGATGGAGGAAATAATCCAGTGTATGCTGCCATGTCCTTTTGATTAACTATAAATGAGCAAAATCAGCGCTGACACCTAATACAGATAATGGACTGTCTTCATACAATGCTTTAATGATTACATCCAACAAATATTTATTTTCATTTCAACGTTCAATCTATCTGTTTATATCTTCACATTCTTTGTAGGCCCTAACTTGTTGAAGTAATGACATTGTTCCTTTGTCACTCCTGGTTGCATTTGGCACCTCCAAGCCAAGTAAGCAAAACAGTAATGGATTGCTTTACTGCTTACTACTCACCAGCTATCAGTGACAAAAATCACTATATTTTGAACATAAACACAGGCAGGTGATGCTATTTTAAATCTGTTCACTCTCACCACAATTTAGTACTTAATGGCCACAAGACATGCATGTGACTGATGCTGGTTAAAAATAGTTCAATGCAGTGTCCTATCCCAATTAAGTCGAATACTGTCCCAACTAAAACCAAGGGTATCTATGCTATTTTTTAAAAGTTTGGTTTATGTTTTTCAAAAGTAATCCCAAACAAGCAGCTACCCTAATTAACCGATGGGTTAATTAACTGGAATCCACATAATTTTATTTGTAGCTTTTAATAGTTTTATTTTTAAATGCAGAATAGGAGAGAATTTTCTAAAATTGGTGTACATAATTATCAGTATAATAGATGGATGGATATTAAGAATATTTTTCCAATTGAATGAGTGCCTACAATGAGAAGACATTAGAATAAGGTAAGAGGTAAGATACTAAGAGAGAATCTGAGCAAGGATTACATTCGCTCTCTGGGTTCAGACAGCAATCTGGCATGGGCTGATAAATGCCAAGTAATATTCACATCACAGAGGTGCTGGACTGGGATCATGTCCAACAAATATGTGTATGACATCCAGTCCTCGGCATTTATTGCCATCAACATCTCTAAGCCAACTACACCCAATGCCTTGGGGATCACCATTGATTATCAATTCAAAAGGATCAGCAAAATGAATATGGCTGTTACAAGAGCAAAGCAAAAACTAATTCACCTGCCTTTTCACCTTTTCTAAGGCCTAAGGGAAGAGAAGGATGCAATATTCTCCTCTTGTGGAGATGAATATACCTACAACAACATTCCAAAATCTCAACACTGTACAAGATAAGGGAGACCAATTAATTGGCACTCTACTTGTCACCAATGTGATCCATTTACAAAATGTCCTGTCGTTACTTACTCAGATTACTCCAAAATCATTTGCCAAATTTGTGAGCTCTACTACCATGATAACAAGGGCAGAATGTGCCAGGGAGCACCAGCACATGCAGGTTCACTTCCAAGTCACCCACCATCCTGACATTAAAATATATTGTTGGACCTTCATTGTCAGTGGGTCTCCCCATCCAACACCACCATGGGGGCACAACAATAGAGGCACAACAGAAGTTGAAGAAGGCAACTTATCACCACTTTCTCAGGGACAGGTCAGACAATTAAGGGCTGATGGAGAAATGAATGAATAACTAAACTGTGAGGAGCTCTAGATGTACGGATGTATAGGCAAGGCTGGTAATATTTGACAGTAGAAATTAAAATAACAGAATAACAAACAGAATAGAAAGGGAGAAGTTGTTCTCATGAGAAGAGATACAAGAACTAGGGGATATGAAATGACGGGAATGGCAAAAGTGACATGAAGATAATCTTCCTCACACAGTGAGTGACAAGAGAATGCATTGCCAGTGATGACAGAGAGATTCATTTGGAATCCTTAGAGTGCAATAAGATAGCTGTCTATATTTCAACGGTTATGGAAGGAGCACAGAGGGATTGGATTTGCTGGAGTGTTCCTACATCAAGCTGTTCTGAGGTCTACAGGCCAAATGGCTTCATTTCCTCAGGTACTCATTCTGTGACACTGAATTGTTTAGGTACCCCTAATGTCAACGTCTGATTCAGAGGGTGAACTCAAACCTGGCAACTCCCTTCCAAGTGAAATCCTCCTTGATTTGAAGTAGTTAATAAGGTAGATAATTGTCTAATATTTCCCAGTATCCTCATTTGCTTTAGTTCCGTAGAGTCACTGGGGTTATATGGGACCTCCCAATATCAGTGAACCACTCCCTTTGATACACTACAGTGGGATCCAGTACCCTTACCCTATGACTCTGTAGATGTATCGAATCCTTTCAAGCCCGAGTAGAATAACACACATGAGAAGTCCCATTATTGACACCTTTTCACCAGAAGAGCTGAAAAATAGCCTTCACATCAGAGTGCTGTCTGCAAAATATTTAAAACAGAAACCTGATGCAAAAATACCAGTGAACAGTTCAATTATACTTTATACAAAATTACTGTGTGTTTATTTCCAGTATTTCAGCTGTGAATTAAGCTACTCACAGTCTTGGGAATGACATTATCAGTAGTACTGATACCGTGATGCCATTGACTATCACATTCAGACTTGTTATCAATAAACAGTAGAATACTAATATGCTCATATTCTATCCATAGACAAAATTTATCATGAGATTATTGACTACTTCAAATAAAACAAGGACTTTAGTGGGGGGGGGCTGTCAGGTGCATTCATTATAGTACAGAAAAAGATTTTTTAAGGCATGGCTGCAGAGAGTTGTTCCTGCACCAATCAGTTGACAGTATAAAAATCAACTTAATCAATTTGGATTGAATTATGAATAGAGAAGGACAAAACATGCATCCAGTGAGAAAAAGCGCTATCTCAAATTAGACATTATTAAGCTGTGTTAAAATAGGAGAAGCAAATAACTTAAATTTTCTAATTTTAAAACAAAAATTGCAAAAGTACCTTTTTGGTTGTTCAGGGTGAGATATTAACAAACATCTGTGGCAACAACAGGAAATGAGATATTATTTTAAGGAGGGGGATGGCCCAGAAATGAGACAAGACACTTACAGCTGTCTGTCGACTCAAATATCACAGTATCTGTTCTAGCTGATGGTACTTGGATGTTAAAGGGATAATATCTCTGGTTCTTTCCAGAGATGCTTGTCAGAACATCAATTGCCTCACAAATTGTTCCATGTCAGTTGGCTGAATCACTTCACTCATTCACTTGCAGATTTTCTCTTGTTTGTGATTGGACTTCTAATGGGTTATCCAGTTTTGGAAAGTTATTTGATTACAACCAAATGGATAAAGAATTGATAGGTTTTCAGTGACTGGAATTCAATGCAACATGTAATATTGACTAAAAGATGTTCTTCAATGCTTGTGTAAGCCAATCAGAGTTTGTATTCCAATGGATAATTTGAAACTGAATGAATTTAAAACTAGAATTTTCAATGAGTATTCATAAAATTAAATTCTGAATATTAAAGTTATTTAGATTTGGTGTCATTAAATCAGTTTTTGTGTCTGCATTTCTGCACTTTGCTCTATATTAGGAGGAACCCTGCAAGTTGTTCAGATAATTGGAGAGAGGATTTATGAGCATTGAAGACAGCATTTGGAAAAGCATAGTCTGATTGTGGATAGTCTGCATGGCTTTGTGAAGATCAAGTCAATTCTCATCAGCTTGGATGAATTGTTCGAGGATGTGACAAAGCACATTGTTGAAGTTAGAGTAATGAATGTGGTGTAGATTGACTTTTTTTAGTTTAGTAAAGTGTTTGTTGATGTTCTCCATGGTAGCCTCATTCAGAAGTCAGGAGGTATAGGATCTAAGGAAACCTGGCCATGTGTATGTAGAATTGACTTGCCCATGGAATGCAGAAGGTTGTTTTAGAAGGAGAGTTTTCTGCCTGAATGTAGGTGACAATTGTTGTCCACGGGGATCTGTTCAGGGGTTCTTACCCCTTGTGATTGTTATAAATGACTTGGATCAGGAAGTGAAAGGGTGGGCTGGTAAGATTGTTGATGACGAAAAGGGTAGTGAAGTTGTGGAGAGTGTGGAGATTTGTCGTAGTTGGCAATAGGACATATACAGGATGCAGAACTGGGCTGAGAATTGACAGATGCAGTTCAATCCAGTAGATGTGAGGCTTTGGAAGGTGAATTTAAAAGGTTTGCAGAACATTGTAAACCAAAATAAGACACTGAAGCAGAATTAACCCTGCCTTGTCCCTGTAACTGTTTATGCTCTAACCAATCAAGAATCGATCTACCCCTGTTTTAAATATACCTAATGAGCAGTCCTTCACAGCACTCTGTTCCAATGATTCCACAGATTCATCAGCCTCTGGCTAAGCAAATTCCTATTCATTTCTGCCCTGAATGGATTTTACTCTATTCTGAGTCTATGCCATCTGGTCATTGACTCCTCCAATTTAGGAATTAAGAAAACACATCCACTCTTTCTAATCCTTTGTATATTTGAAGATTTCAATGAGTTCATCACTCCTTGTCGAAACTCCATCAAGTACAGGCTTAGAGCCATCAAGCACTCCTTAAATGTTAACTCTTTCATTCCTGGAATCATTTTCATTGTCATGACTGCTTAGAAACAAACTTGAAAGTTGCTGAGAGGCTACATGAGGGATTATTGTACCACATTCCACCTCAAAAAGGTATGCTTAATCCTTTATGACAAACCAAAATAAATTCATTTCACTTTTCCTTAATTTATGTAAAACAGAGTCAAACAAGACAAGTGTAGTAATATCAAATTCAATCAAAGACAAGCAAGGTGAGCGTAATTGGAACAAATCAAGGGAAGATGAGTGATCAAGAAAAAAATATGCACTCCCAACTCAATCCCTCACTCTGCTGCCACGCTGGTGAACAGGTATCTCTGTTTATTTCTTTCTACTACTACCCAAACCCACGTGACAAAGTACCTTAACCCAGAGTGAGGATGCACAACACAAATACACTACAGACAGTCGGTAAACAGATACATGACACCTACAACTATGAGCATCCTCTGGACCCTCTCCAATGACAGCACATCTTTTCTTAGATATGTGGCCCAAAACAGCTCCTAGTACTCTAAATGCAATCTGACCAAAGCCTTGTAAACCTCAGCATTGCATACTTGTGTTTATATTCTAGTCCTCTCAAAATGAATGCCAACTTCACATTTACCTTACATAGCACTGACTCAACCTACAAGTTTACCTTCACAGAATCCTGCACGAGGACTCCCAAGTCCTTTTGCACCTGATTTTTGATTAGTATCCCCATTTACAAAATAGTCTACACCTTTACTCCTTCAACCAAAGTGCATGACCATACACTTACCTACACTATGTGCCAATTCTTTACCCATTCTCCTAATCTGTCTATGTTCATCTGTAGACTCCCCTGCTTCTTTAACATGACCTGCCCTTCTACTTATATTTTTATCATCCACAAATTTGACAATACAACTATTGATTGCCCATCCAAATCATTGACATATAATGTGAAAGGAAGTGGTCCAAACACTAATGAGGGGAGAGGCAGACCACAGTAGTGACAGGGGATTCCTTATTTAGAGGATTAGACACAAGATTTTGTGCCTGCGATAGAGACACCCATATGGTATCTTGCTCCTGGTTACCAGGGTCAGGTATATCTTAGGTTCGGTCCATGACATTCTAAGGAGGGAAGGTGAGCAGCCATAAGTCTTGGTACATATTGGCACCGATGACATAGGTAGGAAAAGTGAGAAGATCCTGAGGAGAGAATTTAGAGAGCTCAGATGAAAGCTGAAATGTAGGACATCCAGGGTAGACATCTCTAGATTGCTGCCTGTGCCACACATCCTTGAGGGTAAAAATAGGATGATTTGGCAGATGAATGTATGGCTTCAAAACTAGTGTGGGGGTGGGTTTCAGATTTCTAGATGACTGGGATCTCTTCTGGGGAATACATGACCTGTACAAAAGAGATGGGTTACCACTGAACCTCAGATGGAACAATATCCTTCCTGACATGTTTGGTAGCGCTGTTGGTTTGTGTTTAAGCCAATTTAATAGGGGTAAGGGAACAAGAGTGATATTGACTGTTGTTTTACAAGCAACACTAGTGTGTAGTAAGACTGTCAGGAAGGAGAGGCAAACGAAAGAATACATTTTACATGCTTTTGTAGGTCTGCAAAGTTGCAAATGTTACCCCACTCTTCAAGAAGGGTGGGAGGCAAAAGAAAGGAAATTACAGACCAGTTACCCCTACCTCAGGTTTTGGGAAGTTGATTGAAGTTGATTTTTAAGGATGTAGACTCAGGTACTTGGAGTGACATAAGAAAATAGGTCAAAGTGAGCATTGTTTCCTTAAGGCAACGTTTTGCCTCACAAATCTATTGGAATTCTTTGAGGAAATAAAAAGCAGGATGGACAAAGGAAAATCAGTGGATGGTTGGCACTTGGATTTTCAGACTGTCTTTGACAAGGTGCCACACATGAGGCTGCATAACAGGATAAGGTCCCATGGTATTACAGAAAAGATATTAACATTGATGGAACACTAGCTGATTGGCAAGTGGAAAAGCATGGGGATAAACGGAACCTCTTCTGATTGGCTACCAGTGACTCATGGAATTCCGCAGGGGTCAGTGTTGGGACTGTACCTTTTAACATTGTATGTCAATGGCTTGGATGATGGAATTGATGGGTTTATGCCTAAGTTTGTGAACAATACAAAGATAGGCAGATGGATGCAGTAGCGCTGCAGAAGGACTTAGACAGATTAGGGAAACGGACCAAGAAATGGCAGATGGAGTAGAGCGTCAGTAATTGCATGGTCATACACTTTGGTAGAAGGAATAAAAGCACAGACTATATTCTAAACAGGTAGAAAATTCAGAAATCCAAAGTGCAATGTGACTTGGGAGTCACTGATCCAGAGGAGGTTGGTTGGAAAGGTTCCAGGGATGAAAGGCTTATCAGATGAGAAGTGTTTAATGACTCTGAGCCTTTTTTACTTGCTTAAATTTAGAGAATGAGGGGGAGGATTCATAGAAACCCATTGAATGTTGAAGGTCCTAGAAAGAGTGGATGTGTTGATGATGTTTCCTATGGTGATGGTGTTTTGAGCTAGAGGGCTCTGCCTGAGAATAGAGAGATGCTCATTTAGAATGGACATGAAGTGGAATTTCTTTAGCCAGAGGGTTTTGAATCTGCGGAATTTGTTGACAGGAGGTTGAATAGTTGAAGCAGGAAAGGTTATGAGGAGAATGCAGGAGAATGGGCTTGAGAGAGAAATGGATCAGCCATGATGATGCTTCTATGTTTTATGGTCTTACGTTCTTATGGAAATGCACTTTCGCCTCTCTTTTACTCTTTACATATCTGAAAAACTTTTTGTATCCACTTTTATATTATTGGCTAGCTTACATTCATATTTTAACCTTTTGCTCCAATGTAAATACTTTCGGTTTAAGATGGCACATCTGAAGGCGGGTGACAACTTACTGATGGTTCTCAACGAAAGAATTACAACTAAATAATTCATTAATACCAGTTTATCTGTAACAAATTATGGTAAACAATCTCCGCAAACAGCAAAGAGGTGTGCAAAGCTGAAGATGACTCAAGGGTCAAGGCATGTTCAAGAGAAGTGGTTGGAGTCGGAGAGGGAGCTGGAGTGAGCGGAGTGGGGAAAAATCCATGCAGAGGAGTTTCTGAGCCTGTCCAACTAAATTGACACTGAAGAGTAATCGATGGAAAGGTTGGGTACAGATTGGAATGTTGCAGCAGGGTCCAGGCCCAGAGGGAGCTTTTGTGACAGGGCTTGGGTCCTAGAGGAAGGAATGCCCCGATGTTTGGATGATTTCATCATCAAACTGGAGGTATGGGTCGGGTCTGTTCTGATTGCTGCTGCGCTCTTTGCTGCTCCAAGGCTGAGGGTATGGGCCTGTACAGATGCTCCAGCCTTCATGTCTGCGGGCCCAATGACGTTTTGCTTTGGCAGATGATGAACTGAGCCTGAGGCTGTGGGAGTTGTGTCTATGAACTCACTTTCCTTCTTAATGCTGTTTACTTGCTTTAATTGTTTGCACAATTTAGTTCTATTTCTCTCTGAATATTGAGTGTTTGTTACATTTTTTTCACTGAGTCCTTTTGGGTTCACTGCTTTGTGACTGCCTCAAAGCAGACACAGCTTAACTGTATAATGCAGGTCAGCTCTTTGAGTGAGAATGCAGAAAGTTTGAATTTAATAACTCATCTCCTTCTCCTTTAGGTCACAAACGTATCAAACAACCCTGATGAGTTATTAACTTCAAGCTTTCTGCACAATCACTCAAAGAGTTGAACTGCATGTGCAGGTAACGAGAGCTGTATAACTCATCTCCTTCTACCTCAGGGCATGAACTTATCAATCACCCCTACTGTGGACATTTTCTGGAGGTCCAAGATCTGTAAGCTCCATGACTGCTGGACTAAGTGTGTAAATGTAGGAGGGGACTATGTCGAAAAATAAATCTGCTAGGTTTTCTAAAATTGACTGCTTCTACTTTAGCCATAGGCCATGAACTTATCAATCACCCCTCGTATATACATACTTTGAAATGTTTATGTTTTTAATTAACTGCTATTCATTTTTAAAAGCTTCCAAATCTTTTAATTTCCCACTAACTTTTGCAATATTACTTGCCCTCTCTTTTGCTTTTATGCCTGTACTGTGCTGTCATGTTCTATTCCCTATGTTCTATGTAAAAGTACGTACAATATTTGCAAGTCAGTCTGTCAATATCTTACTTTTATGGTATACACTTAGTAAGGAAGGTGATTCAGTACATGTTCAAAACAAATTTAAGTAGTTTTGCTGATTCTTTAAAAATAATTTCTGGCATCTGGGCATTGCAGGTAGGTACAGTATCAATTACTCATCCCCTGAGGGAGGGATGGTGAACTGTGGTCTTGCACTACTGTTGTCCTTCTGGGGAAGGTGCTCCCACAGTGATGTCAGTGAGGATGTTCCTGAATTTAGGTGAAGGATCAGCGATACATTTTCAGGTCTCGAAGTTTTGCCAGTTCAAGGGGAATCTGCTGGTGGTGATGTTCCTCTGAATCTTTTACATCTGTCCCAACCTTTTTTCACAGAATGCCAAGGTCCCCTACCATTAACTGAGAAGTACATCGACTGCAGGTTTGGAATCCTGGCTTTAGTGATCGAGGTGGTGGTTTGGGAGGTGCAGTCAGAGGAGGTGAGTAAATAACTGAAGTGCATTTTGAAGATATCCCACACTGCAGCCATAGTAAGGTGGTTGTGGAGGGAATAATAAAGGAATTATTCCGGATGGTAGTAATCAGGAGGATTGTCGTGTCAAGGATGACGTTAAACTCCTTGAGAGTTTTCGCAACTGAAGTGGAGAGTATTCAGGTAAGTGGAGAGATTTCTTATATAAGTATATTTTTACTAATTTGCTAAATTACTTTGAACTGAAGTCACACATCTCACCTTAATTTTCTGTTCCTTCGATTTCAATGGAAAGGAAACCAAGCTTTGACAAAGTAAGTGAGTGGGAGGGGGCTGATTCACTGTCACCCAGTGAAACCATCAGATTATTTAACATTTCCTTTTCTCAGAATTCAATAAAAATTCTGTGGGGTGAGGTGACTCAGAAAACTAAACATCACCCAATTTGTGAGACAATTTGTATTTTAGCTGCCACAAGAGAAGAATACATGAGATAATGTCCCTTTAAGCAGTCAAGTGTCTGACAGATATTTAAAGTAAAATCAGGTAGAACAGAAACTGAAGTTTGCGTAGTGTGGTATAAAAAGCAGGTGTAATCATCCTGGCTCAGCTCTGGGCTGTCCCTCTCCTTAAAATAACACTTCATTTCCTCCTGGGGCAGCAGATGTTTGTTATTTTCTCACCCAGATGGCTGCAGATCTGAGCTGCACCAAAGCTACTTTTTTTAAATGATAAAGCAATTTTTATATTTAAAATTAGATTATAAAAATGGTTTCTTTCCACCATTTTAACATGGCTTATAATGGCCAATTTGTTTGCTTTGTATTAGATAACTCTCCCCTTCCATTCAGAACTTAGTCCTAGCTAATTTATATTACAGTAAACCCATTGGTGCAGGACCAACTCACTGCATCCTTTCCTCAACCAATCATCTTTCTGCTTTAAAAGGAATTCTGTTGCCTTTCAGTGTCCATGTTTTATATGAGGTATCAAACAATCTCGTAATAAATCATGTCAATGAATAGAAAATAAAGGTCTAAATTGACTATTGTTTATTGATAGCAAGTTGGTATATGATAGTCATCATATGATACATCAGTACTTATTGCAATGTCCATTTCTCTCTAGTGTCATCATCATCATTAGGTGCTGTGTCGTATGACGTAGATGATCATAGTCTTCCATCTGTCTTTAATCTGATAAGTTCTAATGATGTCTGCCAGAAGCACTCACATCTACCTGATGAAATGCTTTGAGAAGTTGATCTTGGCCAGAAACAATTCCTGCTCAGCAAGGACCTGGACCCATTGCAATTTGGCTATCACCACAATAGGCTGTGGCTGGTGCAGACTCAATGACTCTGCATGCAGCCTCAGATCACCTGGACAATATAAACATCTATGTCAGGATGCTGTTCATTGACTATAGCTCAATGTTTAACACTATCATTCTAACTGTCCTGATCAAAAAGCTACAGAACCTGGGACTATGTACCTCTCTGCAATTGGATCCTTGACTTTCTAACTGGAAAACCACAATCTGTGCAGATTGGTAATAACATCTCTTCATCATTGACAATCAGCTCTGGTACACCTCAAGGATATTTGCTTAGCCTACTGCTCTTCCCTCTCTAGACTCACAGACTGTCTGGGTTGGCATAGCTCAACTGCCATCTATACATTTGCTGATGATACAACCATTGCTGGCAGAATTTCAGATGGAGATGAGAGGGCGTACAAGAATAAGATATACCAGCTAGATGAGTGATATCGCAGCAACCACCTTGCACTCGATGCTTGCAAGATGATAGAGCTGATTGTAAGTGGAGAGAGTAAGCAATATCAAGTTCCTGGGTATCAAGATCTCCCAGTATCTAACCTGGTCCCAACATTTTGATTCATCTATAAAGAAAGCAAGACAGTGGTAATATTTTATTAGGAGTTTGCAGAGATTTGGTTTGTCACCTAAAACACTTGAAAACTTCTACAGCTGTACTGTGGAGAGGATTCTGAGGCTGCATCACTGTCTGGTATGGGTGTGGGAGAGTTCTACTGCACAGGATCAAAATAAGTTACATAAATTTGTGTAAATTGTCAGTTCCATCATGCGGTCTAGCCTTCATAGTATACAAAACACCTTCAAGGAGCGATGCCTCTGAAAGGCGGCATCCATTGTAAGGACCCACATCACCCAGTATATGCCCTCCTCTCATTCTTACAATCAGAAAGGAGGTACAGAAGCCTAAGGGCACGTGCGCGCATGTACACACACACACACACACACACACACACACACACACACACACACACACACACACACACACACACACACACACACACACACACACACACACACACACACACACACACACACACACACACACACACACACACACACACACACACACGTTCTTGAACAGCTTCTTTCCCTCTGAATTCCGAATTTCTAATTGGACATTGAGACAATATCCTGACTTGTTAAATTATTACTGTTTTTGCACTATTTTTAATTTAACTATTTAATATACACATGTATGTTGATTGTATTGTATATTAATTATTTGTTTCCTAAATTTATCATGACTTGCATTGTACTACTGCAAACTTACTAACAAATTTCATGACATTAAACCTGGTTCTGACTGAAAACTTTTGCCTGTCCATCCATTGATGTCACTAATGAATGCCATGTGCTGTCGACTCTGACTTTTTCTTCCATCATATCTTCCCATCACTGCAAGATCTTTAAGCTTCCCTTGCCTCAGTACATGTCCCAGAAATTACATCTGCCATTTCCTGATTGATGATACCAGCAATGTTCTTATTCCTGCTTTTTGCAGCACTAATTTGCTAATCTGTGCTTCCATGATATTTAAATTCATTCTTGTGAAAAACCATATTTCTGTAGCTCCTGAAAATAGCCATATTGTCCAACATTTGATCTGTATGTTAGTGTGGAATGAATGTAACACCACAGCACTATCCAGTGGAGCAGTTTGATTCACAGATAAAACACTAGAAATAAGCACACAACAGTGTTGCCTTAACAATAACTGATGGTTCCCTTATATGTTGGTTCAAGTCTAAATAAGAGATGTGTTTCCAAGAGGTTTCTGTTGCAAAGATCATGTCTCAGTCTCTTACTCTGGGGAACAGCTGCCAATAAAGGGATTTTTCTTGAACAACACAAAACTCTGGAGGAATTCACCAAGTCATTCCATATGTATGGGGAGGGATAAGTGGTCCAAGTTTTGAGTCAAGTCCATTCATTAGGAATGGAAATGAAGTTAGCAGAGGCCAAAATAAGAAAATGGGAGGTGGGATGAAATATAAACTGACAGGTGATATATGAAACCAGGTGAAGCAAACAGTGGGTTAGTTGGAGAGGGGAATGAAGTAAGAATCTGGGACATGATTGAATTAACTGCTCTTGAGAAGGTGGTGATGAACTGCCTTCTTGAAACTCTGCAATTACTCTGAGAAGCTATTCCCACAGTACTAGTGAATGGGGAGATCCAGGAATTAGATTTAATTAAGATCCATAAATTTATTTCCTGTCAGGCTGTTGCGAAATTTGGAAGTGAACCTGCCCATGGTAGTACTCTCTGGTACATTCTAACCTGATTATCTTGGTAGTAAAACTCACAGATTTGGGAGGTGTAGTTGGAGTATCCTGAAGAAGTAACAGCTGGATAATTTGTAAATGGATCACACTGAATCCATCATACACCAGTAGTGGAGGAAATGAAATTTCATGACGGTGGATGGGTGCCAATCAACTGGGCTGCCTTTTCCTGGATGATGTTGAGATTTTAGAATATTGTTGGAGCTGGACTCATCTCCTCAAACAGAGAGAAGTCCACTATATTCATGTCTTCGAGCTCAGAAATAGCAGAAATGCAGTCTGATGGTTACTTACTTAATCCCATCACATCTACGGGGGCAGAGACTGACGACAGCATCTCATCAGAGTCCTCTGTCCTGTGCCAGTCTTTTAATTTGTCCCCAGGAATAACCCACCGACAAAGATCCTTCCTCTCTCAGGGATGAGAATTCTGGAGCTTCTGTTGGTGTTTCTGTAGCTCTGTATTTTCACAGGATGAAGTTGCTAGCCCCATGCCCAATCCTACTCCAATCACAGCTGGGCTTAGAATCATCCATTGCAGAGTTTTTGTGGTGGTGATGGCACACAATGCTACGGTTCATAGTTCAAAACATTCTTCATGGACATGCACGATATTTTTGTTGTCTGACATTACTTGAAATTTACCAGCCAATACCTGAATGTGATGGTGACGTCAAACCGGGAAATCAAATGAACCCTTGCATATCTCTTCTCTTGTCAACACACACAAATTGCTAGAGGGACTCAGCAGGTGAGGCAGCATCTATGGAAAGGAGTACAGTTGAAGTATCGGGCTAAGAGCCTTAATTAGGACCAGAGAGAAAAGTTGAGGAGTCAGGTAAGAAGGTTGGGGGGTGGGAGTGGAGGAAAAATCACAAGCTGACGGGTGAAACCAGGGAGGGGTGAAGTGAAGAGCTGGAAGGATGATCAGTGAAAAAGATAGTTGGACCTGTACTCACTAGATTTCAACAAATTTGTGGGGGTAGGGTGGGTGGGGATCTCAGTGAAAGCTGCTGAATGTTGAAAGGACTAGATAAGGTGGATATGCAGGGGATATTTCCAATGGTTGGGTTGTCCAGAATTAGAGGGCAAAGCCTCAAAGGTGAGGGGTAACCCTTTAGAACAGAGGTAAGGAGCATTTTTTTTAGCCAGACAGTAGTGAAATTGTGGAATACTCTGCCACAGACTGCGGTGGAGGCCAAGACGATGGGTATATTTAAAGCGAAAATTATTAGATTCCTTATTGGTCAGAGTGCAAAGATTATGGCGAGAAGGCAGGTGTTTTGCTTTGAGTAGGATCCAGGTTCAGCCATGATGGAATGGCGGAGCAGACTTCATGGGCTGATTGGCCTGATTCTGCTCATATGTCTTATAGTCTTATGGTCTTATACAGGGCTGGAGAAGGGGGAATCAGCTGGGAGAGGACAGAAGGCCTGGAAGAAAGAAAAGGGGTAGGAGCACCAGAGGGAGCTGATGGGCAGGTAAGGAGATAAAGTGAGAGAGGAAAATGGGAATGGGGAAAGGGTAAGGAGGCCATTACCAGATGTTGGATACCGGACATCTTCTTTTGTTCCCATTCCAGATTCTGGACCATGCAATAAAGCGGCCTGAGTCGTCAGTTCAGGAAGTCTCTGCTAAAGCAGTGGGCACTTTAGTTTGCCTGGTCAGTAACTGTCGGTGAGCTTGCCTTTTGTCAGTGGTTGAGTGGCCAACATGCAGTGAGGTACAAACTAAAGTGGTCAAGGGGAACTCAGACAAAACTTTCAGTTTCAGCAGCTACCTGATGTTGCCCAGTATAGAGTGGAACATTTGGAAGGAGTGCACCTTCCCTCTACTCCAGTCTGGGCTGGGCACTGTGAGGTAGCTGCTGAGCTCAACATGGAGCAGCCTCAACAACATCTGCGCAATCGCACAATCCAGCTGTTAAACAGAGCGCAGCTTCGTCTTTTTCGCTTCCTCCACCACTCTGTGCTCTCTCTCTCTCTCTCTCTCTCTCTCTCTCTCTCTCTCTCTCTCTCTCTCTCTCTTCACTGTACATAGCATTTCTGGTCCACTCTTGGCTTCCACTATTGTCTGTAATATTTGTACCCGAGGCTGATCCTGTTCTGTTTCTCCCACCGAGAGGCTACACAGGGTTTAAGTGACCAATTAATTGTCTTCATTAGAAATTGCAGCTGAAGAATGGTCTTCTCTGGCTTTGGGGTGGATATAATTAAATAATTGATAAAATTTTTATGATTCATCATCAGTATTGCATTGACAGACGGTAATGGTGACTGACGAAAAATAACGGTGATCATTTCATGTATGATTTGCACATGTAGGATTCCTTATTTTAGCTGTTCTTCCCATTTTGACACCGAGTAGCAGGTGGCAGGAGGGATGGGGTGAGGAATGATTGGTGAGAGACTATGGATGAGGGATGAGGGATGATGGGTGAGGGATGAGGAGTCAGGGATGATGGATGACGGATGAGGGATGGGTGATGGATGAGGAGTGAGGGGCGATGAGTGAGGAATGAGGGATGTCGGGTGATGGGTGAGGAATGAGGGATATGGGATGATGGATGAGGTAAGATGGATGAGGGACGTAGGATGACAGATAATAAGTGAGGGATGAAGGATGTGGGATGATGTGTGAGAAATGAGGGGTGAGGGAAAATGGGTGAAGGATGAGGGATCAGGGCAGGGACGTGCAATGTGGGTTAAGATGTAAGGGATCTGGGATAGGGATGAGGGATGAGGGAACTGGGATAGGAATAGGGATGAGTGATGAGAGTCAGCTCTCTGTATTGATGCGCTCCTGTTTCCTGTGAAGTGAGAGCAAATTGCTTCACTGTGGCAGTTTTAGACACCGAATATCAGGAAAGAAGGACAGGAAGTCTGATTGCAGTAATGAGAACTTCAACAATAGGAGTTTTGCTGAGCTGCTCACAGTGAAAGAGGTGGCAGCAGGAAACTGAGAAAGCAAAAAGAGAGATAGGAAGATAAGGGAATTAGGTGGACAATGCAGGGATGCCTGTGGCCATTCGATCAGTGACACACATGCCTCCTTGAAAACTATTCAGTGTGTGACCTCTCAGTGGGTGACAGCAACAGTTACTGGCACTGTAACCAGTTTACAGTATCAGGGAGAAATGATGCAGTCTGTTTGAGTGACTGTGAGAGGAGATTTGTTAGTTTGTGGCAGACTGTGGTCTTGGTAACTCTAGAGGAGACAACAGGATGGTGTGTTACCCCTCAGGTGTTAGCACCTAACAGCAGTTGCAGAACCTTCAGTTGGAGTAAAGTCAAAGGGCAGAGTCACGGGGCACATTGGTACAAACACGATGGATACAAAATGGGATGAGGTACTTCACAGTGAGTTTTGGGAGTTGGGAAATAATTAACAAAGCATGACCTCTTGGGTAGTCATCTCTGGATTGCACCTAATGCACGTACTAGTGAGAGCAGGGACTCAACGATAGGCCATATACATGTATGGCTGAGGAACTGGTGAAGGGCATGGGGATTCATTGGGATCCTTTCTGGGACAAAAGTGACCTGTAGAAGATCGATCACCCCCACCCACTTTGTGGATTCTACATGTGCTTCAGTGAAGAATGCAATATGAGCCATCTAATCCATTGTTGTTGGAATCGAGCTGTTCAACATCCATCCTGGAATGGACGTGGTTCAGACACCACAAAGATATGTCTGGAGTGACAAGTGGATTTTTCCATGTTTTTTTTGACATATGCACACAGTTCATGCACCGACCTCTGTACCAAGCATCTTATGTTCTAATCTCATCAACAAAGATCTGCATACTGCTCCTTCAAAGACACATCCCAATGCCTCATGTACAGACTTATCCTCTGTGAAACTGGTACTTGGGTTACCCACCACTTCTATTGTGGCTGTAGGACATGCAGAGCCAAGCAAATATGTATGATACAGAAAGTGACAATACATATTCTGGTTGGTGTGAGAGTCAAATCAAGACAGCAGGTAATTTGGCCAGGTTGGAGCAGATGATTATATGAAATGAAGTGATCAAAGTTCGGAATATCGTCATTGCGAGATAAAGATGAGGTGCCTTTGCATACCATCCAACGTTCAACACTCTTCTGTGTTATTGAACAATAGATCCATATTTGAAAGTACATTTAATTTCAAAGTATGTATATGTTACCACATAAAGTTCAAAGTTCACTTATTAGCAAAATATGTACACAAAACTAAGACTACCTTAACTTCATTTCCTTAGAGGTGTTCATTGGAAAAAAAACAAATACAGGAAAGTTTATGAAAATTACTTAAACAAAAATGTACAAACAACAGTTGCACAAAGGAGGATAAGCAGTGCAAATGAAAATAAAATTGAGAATATGAATTTTTAAGAGTCCTTGAAAGTGAGTTTATAAATCATTGAATCAGTAGGGTTCTTGAGACTGGTGGTGCTGGATTTCTACTTCCTGCCTGATGGTAGTCATCAAAAAAAGGCAGAACTTGAAAGGTCCACATCTTTGATGATGAATACTGCTATTGGTGGCAGACTTCCAAGTAAATGTACACCACATTCTCTAGTTTTCTCAGAAACAGAAACTTTGCCACATGATAAATCAATAAGCATTGTATGCCACATACTGTTGATACTGAAATGTGATAATGGAGTTGATGCACAAATTTATGGCTGTCTGGCTCATTTTCCAGTACTCCCCAAATAAACCAATACATTTTAAGGATATTATCAGTAACTTCAGATGTATACATCCATTACCCGACTCTCTTCACATTGCTTCTCCAGTTTATTGCACTCACCTACAACTAATCACAACCTGAACTCAACTTGAACACAGTATATAGCAAACAAATAAAAAGCTTTTCACTTCATACCTATAACCTTAAAATGTCTCTGCAACCTGGATCAAATGGTTAAAGCACTCTGGTGACTTGCGTTCTTCCAGGACTGCACCAGGTGATGCCAACTCAGGGACACCCATGTTGCAACCGATGCTGGGTGAAAATTGATACCTCCCTGGCTCATGAACAGAGAGACTCGCCATACAAAATAACAATCACGGAAGGAGCAATTTAAACTTAATTGTAAAGCGAACCATTTGTAGTCACTGGAAACTTGATAGATGAAATAAAATTAAAGTGATGTTAATACTCAGGAATTTATTTCATATCAGTGGAATCAGAAAGAGTTAGATGTTTTTTAATGATCCCTGAAAGGAAAAAGAATAAAAATGTCTGAAAATGGTGAAAGAATACACTCCAGCATTTTCAGTTTTTATTACAAATTTCCTGCATCTGCATCACGTGAATTTTAAACTGGTGGGTGCAGTGGGTGAGGTGTGAAATGGTGAAGAAAACAGAGATGAACTGTGAATCACTTCCTGTACAAATGTTCCATCTGCATGTTCAGGTGGGGTGAAATGTGTCAGTAATTGTTCTGAGAAATCTTACTTAAATTTGCCATGTCCTTCCTGATAGTTCCCCATTTACCCAAGGAACATTCTGGTCCAATCCATTTGTCTGGATTAACTCCAAGCACTCCTGAAGCTAAGGCTCCAATTCAGTAAGTTACACCAGCGGATTCCACATATACCAAGCAGTGGAAATTGAATGCTGCTAAGGTAGTGAGGCACCTCCTTAAACCACTGCAGTCCTTTTCGAGTACGAGCAGATGTGTCTGAGTAAAAAAAATCCTGGATTTTGACCAAGCAAAGAAATACTTTCAACTCAAGTGCTCATCTTTCTATGCACCTTTTGCCCGGTTTCAGCTTTAATCACTGCTGGGTCTTCACAATTCCCTCTGAGCTTCTCCTCTCTGAGGAAGAACTTTCTGTCCTCAGTAAGGGCCTCACCTCAGTATCCCTGCGCCCGCACATCAGTGAGTTCCACACCTCCATGATATTGAGCTTTTCTTCCATCGCCTCGGCCTCCGTGTCTTCTTGTTTGACAGCCCACACTAATCACACCCTTCTTCCATCTCCAACACACATCTTCTTCCTGAACACCCCACTCTGGTCTTCTGCCTGCTCTGGATCCTGTTATTACCAACTGCTGATGGGACATTAACCGTTTTGTATTTAACACTCCACTCCCCAATTCTAACCTCACTCCCTTTCAATGCACTGCTCTCCACTCTCTCCGCACAAATCCCAACATCATCAAACTGGTAGATAAATGGTGGGAGGGCAGTGCTGTAGAAGTCTGGCCAACTGATCACTACCCCCCCCCCCACCCCCTTAGTTCAGGCACCATTCTCAGACACTTCCTTTTACTTATCCTTCAAACTGGACCCCACTACGGAGCACCAGGCCACTGTCTCCCACACTGTCCTTATTGACTCCAGGGATCTCCCATCCACTACCACCATTCTCATAATTACCTTACCCCGCATCTACAGTTTGTAACTTTTACCTGACTTCCATAAATCTGACTGTCGAGGTAGACCCATTGTTTCTGCCTACTCATGCTCACTGAACTTGTGTTTACATCTCTCAACTCTCTTTTCTGCCCCGTAGTTCAGTGCATATATACCTACATTTCTGGAACTTCACATGCTCTTGATCTTTGCAATGACATTAAGCTCTATGGCTCTGAGTACCCTGTCTACCCATCTCCACAGCAGGGATGCAGTTCCTCTTATCCGTGCCCTCCACACCTCCATGTCCAGCACATAATTCACCATAAATTACACCATATCCAGTGTGATCAAACCACTGAGCAGATGTTTCCCTCCACATGCACCCCCCCTCAACTTTCCACTTTCCACAGAAATTGCTCCCTGCATGACTCCTTTATCTACTCATTTATCACTACTGATCTCCCTCCTGGTACTTACTCTTGCAAGCGGAACAAGTGTCACACCTGCCCCTACACATCCCCCCTCATGGCCTTTCAAGGCCCCAAACAATCTATAATGGTGAGGTAACACTTCATGTACAAGTTTGTTGGGGTCTTCCACTGTATTCAGTGCTCCGAGTGTAGCCTCCTGCATGTCAGTGAGACCTGACGTAGATTGGGAGACTGCTTCCCTAAGCACGTTTACACCGTCTGCGACAAAATGCTTGTTTTCCCAGTGGCCACCCATTTCAATTCTCCTTCCCATTCCCACCCTGTCAGTCCATGGCCTCTTCCACTGCCACAATGAGGCCATATTCAGGTTGTCAGAGCAACTCATTTAATCCACCTGATTAGCCTCCAATCTGAGAGAACAAACATCAATTTCTCTAACTTCTGCTAATTGCCCTCTTCCTCATTTGCCCATTCCTACTTCTCGCTCTCAACATCTACTGACATGCCCCATCACCTCCCTCTAGTGCTCACCCCTTCCCGTTCTTCCATGATATTTTGTCCTCTCCCATCAGAATCAATGGTTCAATAGTTCCATTTAATATCAGAGAATATATACAACCTGAAATTCTTACTCTTCGCAGACATCCATGAAACAGAAGAAAATCTGCAAAGAATGTATGACAGGAAAACATTAGAACCCCACGCTTACCTCTCACACACATGCAGCTGGAAAATCATGAACCCTTGCCCCACCGGCCTCAGCAAAAACATCACCCTCCCACACCACCCGCCATGCAAACCATCACAAAGCCCCCAATGAGACCATGATCCACAGTGCATCAGGAAACTATTGTTCATCCCAATACATCAACATCCACAGGTTCTTCTCATGAGAGAGAGAGAGAGAGAGGGAGCCCAATAGCTCGCTGTTTTTTGTTACAGTCTGCAGGTCTCCTTCTCCAGCCCCATATCTCTTTGTCCAATCACCTTCCAGCTTTTTACCTTTTTCTCCTCTCCTGGATTCTCCTACCACTTGTCAGCTTGAACTTCTTCCTCTGGTCCCCTAACTTTTTTTCTGACTTCTTCCATTGTCTTCTAGTTCCAATGAAGGGTCTCGGTCCAAAACATTGAGTATTTACTCTTCTTCATTGATGCTGCCTGAGTTGCTGAGTTCCTCCAACATTCTGTGTGTGTTGCTTTGGATTTCCAGCATCTGCAGATTTTCTTGCATCTGTCTGGCCTGACACAAAAATGGGGAGATACCTATCATACCGGGTACTGTCCCATCAGAATGAAACTGATTATCAGCACAAGCATGGAAGTGCTTGTCACCAACACCCATAAATAATGTATCGGTGCCTGGAGTGTTATGTGTACAAATGTGGTCATGAGAAATGTGATAGAAGAATGGACTAATTGCTGAATTCTGGAGGCGAGGCAAGAGTGACAGGCATTAACCTTAAAGCAGAATTGACTAAGCGGCGTCGTGGATGGTTCTGAAAATTATGTTGATTTTAAGTAAACAATAACTTTCCAAAGCTTGGTCTTGGAAACTCACTTGCTGCTCAGAAACGTGTTCTCTCCAGGTGGGAGCTTTGGCTCTTTGAAATGAAATGTTACAATGTTTGGATTATGTGATGGTAGTGAGTCAAAGAGGGCGTGTTTTCACTTTCCATCTTGTTTTCTATAATGCACTTCTCTGGGTACAGAACCTTGCTCATTCTCTACTGTTTGTTCTACAGTATCTTCTCATTTTTATAGATATACTATTGGGTTCTGTATTCATAAATTGCATTGCAATTCCTTTCACGCATCAACATTGAGACTCGTATCTAACAATGGTTGTGTCCACAAATTAACTCGTTTTTAAGAGGGGTAGGAACTCTATCAATAAGAATTAGTTTGCTAGAATGGTCTAGATCAAGTTTTTCCAGCCGGGGTTCTGCGAGAAGTCACTCAGGTTCTGTGAGAGATGGTAATAAATGAAAAATAAACCATCGTTTTTTGAACTGCCTGCCGTGCAATGCTGGTGTTAAAGTTGAAATTGAAAAAAACTCGGGAGACCACCTTCTTATAGTTACAACAGTTTATAGCGCACCCTCCTGCAGGAGTTTGAGATCCAGTTGTCAAAGGGAAGGCACATAAGTACTGCCACCATCTGACAGGTGGACCCACTCTCTCCAGTTACAGCTGTATATTTACACATAGTAAGCCCCGTAAGTTACTGTTCCAATGTGTCCTTTGAACTGGTGTGCCCACCAAGTCTGTTGGTGCGAAACTTAGTTACAGATAAGAGAGTCTGCTAGATCAAGGCTTAATTACAGATTGATGTGCTGTCCAGTTCTTATGAGTTATTCCCTTTGCTAGGCCCTGACTTAATTACAGATGGAAGTTCATTCCTGGCCTTATCGGTGAGTCCTCTTCTCCCTACTCAAGCGAGGGTACAATGTTATCAAACTCTCTATGTCTCTCTGCAAACCAAGGGAAAACTAGTATAAGCCTTTAGCTAATTGCTGAAAAGAGTGTTTACTTCAGTTCAAAAACTCCTATTCAGTCCCAATTATTCTTTTAACTAGCGGTTACATAGGTTCAAAATGATTTTTTTTATATATCCCCAATTCCTCACTAGCACTTATGATGGTGAGCAGTGACCGAGCAGCCCCGTTTGCAATCTCATTAGAGGTTTCTCAGTCCGGTATGGCAGTACGCAGTAGGACCGTGTTTATTTGGTTGACTCCATTCTCAGCTTTTCACTTAAGATATGGGAGGCCGTTGATAATTGGTGAGCATTGTATTGCACGGAGGGAAGGACAGTAGGCCAATGAGCAGCGAGCAGTGCGTAGTCCGAGAATTGAATTGACTCGCCAATTTTTATAGTTTATTAACCAGTCTGACTTACAGACATTTCTGACGGGCCAATTTGGTGATTTTTGAATTGCAATCTTCTGAGTAATTTCATTGCAGTTGAGCAACAACCCACACAAAAAAGTCCGACTTTGCCATAAAGCTCCTTATTAATGGGTTTTACATGGCCTGGTGAGCCAGGCTGTCATATTCCATTGTGACTCATCTATGACAAACAACTTATAAATTCAGCAATGGCTGCAGCAACATTGAAAAGACACTTAACCACAAATCACAGCCGTATGACACGTAAAAAAGCTGGTTATTGGAATCTCAGAACAAAAACAATAAAACTTTTCTTAATAAATTCACAATCATTAAAAGGGTCAGGAAGCAAGTTATTATCAGAACTTATTATCCAGAAAAGGAAAAGCCACACAGTTGCTGAGAACCTAATAATGTCAGCATGTAAAATTATCGTGGGTATAATGCTAGACCAGATGCAGTAGGAGAAATTGAAAAGGTTTCACGCTCGATGATGTTGGCTATTTCTACAATTGCAAAGATCGGGAGGGAAGAAGAGTCCTCAGGAGCGACAGCACGATCCTTGTTGATGGTAGAATTCTGGATCTGCAGACTGGAGCAGTAGGGACACGAGAGCAGCTGGAATGCGGATGCTTGGGTAGTCGGATCCTTCCTGCGTCTTCTTTTCCCTTCAGCAGCCACTGTTCTGGATTCCGCAATATTCTTGTCTGCCCTGTGGAGCAGCGTTCTCCAGCGGACTCTGTCACAAGACAGCTGCTGTCACTCTTTGACCTCGATATTTGCCGGAAGGAGCAGCTGCTTAAGTTGTTCTTTGTACCTCTTGCGCGGGACACTATGATCACTCTAGCCCTGAGAGAGTTCTCCACAGAGTACTGATTTTGATAACTGGGAGTTGTCCATGCGAGACACGTAGTCTGGCCACCGCAGCTGCCTGAGCAACAAATGGACATTGAGCCTTCTCCAGGACCTCGTTGTTGGAGACAGGATCTTGCCAGCTGATACTTATGATGGAGTGTAGGCAGCCCTGATGGAAGCACTCGATCAACCGGATTTGCTCGCGGTAAAAGACCCAGGGTTGGGAGCCGTATAGCAGTGTTGTGACGACCACAGCCCTGTACATATGGATTTTTGTGGATAGCTGTAGCTGGTGGTTCCTCCACGCACTTTCCTGGCGGTGCCCAAAGGCACTGGTAGCTCTCGCGATTCGATTGTTTTCGACCCTTCCTGCCATTGCGTCCTTGGAAATGTCGCTGCCCAGGTAGCTGAACTGCTCAACCGTGGAGACAGGGTGATTTTCAGTGTTGATCCCATATGTGCTGTAAATATCATGCGGGGGCTTCAGATGGAGGATCATTGTTTTCTTCATACTGACTGTTCACCCGAAAGCCCTTGCAGCCTTAGCGAACTGAGGGACTGCAGCCTGTAGCGCAGTGATCGCCAACCCATCGATCACGATCGATTGGTCGATCTTTGAGACTTTCCCAGTAGATCACAAAACAAAAGAAAAAGAAATACATAAATACAGTTGAGAGATTGTTTCAGGGTGCGGGGTTTTAGTTCCATTCTTTCTGCCCAGTGCGCATGCGTGTAGCTCTCCCCCCACCCCCGCACTACACAGTGCACTTCAATGGTCCACAAACACCGGGCTGCGAGGAAACGATATGAGTCAGCTGCCCCTTTCCTCATCCCCTGTCACGCCCACTGTTGAACTTGAAAACACGCGAGGTCATCAGTCGCTTAAACGCAGTGATACCCTCGCGCCAGGTATCACTGGTTGGCCTCGGGTAACTGGCCGCCTCGCGCAGCCGGCGGGAAGTGCCCTTGCTATCGGTCTGGAGCGCGGACAGCTGGGCGCTGCCTCTAAACCTATTCACCACACCTAATGTTTGTGGGGAACCCCGTGCTAAAATATTCACAAACGACCTAATTCGGGCTCAGGGTTTCGTAATTAGCAGAGCAACTACCTCGCTGCGATCTACTGAAACAAACTTTTGTTAGCCGATAGATCCTACAAGGGGGGCAGCCGTGCATCCTGTCGCACTCCTCACTCGCTTGGTCGGTCACTCTCTTTGGACTGCAACTGCCGCGGCCCCGGAAAGGGGACCTCCGGTCCTTACCTTCTCCTCTCACCCCACCCACGACAAGCCGCACCTGGCCAACACCAAGGCATCTGGCAGCGGGCGGGCGGGAGGCTGGAGCTCGGGCCCGGAGACTGTCTAATGAGGCAATGAAGCCCTCAAAACTGCTTTGGCACCTTGAGCCCAAGCACCCTGCATTTAAAGACAAACCCGTTGAGCTTTTTTCCAGCGGAAAAAACGTGAGCAAGCGGGACAGCAGCTAAGTGCTGAGAGCCATGAAAACTAAATTGCGGAATATACTGGACATAAGGAACTGCCTTCGAGTATCGCTGTATTCCCATCGTGTTTAACACCACCCTGCCCCCTGACGGCCGGTCCGCAAGAATATCGTCAATATTAAACCGGTTCGCGATGCAAAAAAAGGCGGGTATCCCTGGTGTTTATACATTATTTCTACTTCCGGGTTGCAGGATTTTACTTCTGGTCTTTTCTGCCCCGGTGCGCATGCGTGTAACTAATTGATCGGGGTAGATCTTGCCTTTCACTAAGGCTGAGATAGGGGATCTTGGGCTTAAAAATGTTGGTGACCACTACATAGCGCGTCCTTTGTGTGCATGAGAATAGCACTTTCATCCGCATACAGTGGCATGGAAACATTTGGGCATCCCTGGTCAACATTTCTATTACTGTGAATAGCTAAGCAAATAAAAGATGAACTGATTTCCAAATGGCATAAAGATAAAGATGATACATTTCTTTAATATTTTTGGCAAGAAAACTTTTCTATTTCCATCTTTTACAGTTGCAAAGTAACAAAACAGGAAAAGGGCCCGAAGTAAAAGTTTGGGCACCCTGCATTGCGGTACTTAGTAACACCCCTTTTGGCAAGTACCACAGCTTGGAAACGCTTTTTCTAGCCAGCTAAGCATTCTGTCATTCTTGTTTGGGGGACTTTAGCCCATTCTTCCTTGCAAAAGGCTTATTGGTCTGAGACTCTTGGGCCGTCTTGCATGCACTGCTCTTTTGAGTTCTATCCACAGATTCTCAATGATGTTGAGGTCAGGGGACTGTGAAGGTCATGGTAAAACCTTCAACTTACGCCTCTTGAGGTAGTCCATTGTGGATTGTGAGGTGTGATCAGGATCATTATCCTGTTGTAGAAACCATCCTCTTTTCATCTTCAGCTTTTTTACACACAGAGTGATGTTTGCTTCCAGAATTTGCTGGTGTTTAATTGAATTCATTGTTCCCTCTACCAGTAAATGTTCCCCATGCGACTGGCTGCAACACAAGCCAAAAGGATGATCTATCCACCCCCGTGCTTAACGGTTGGAGAGGGTTCTTTCAATGGAATTCTGCACCCTTTTTTCTCCAAACATACCTTTGCTCATTGCAGCCAAAAAGTTCTATTTTAACTTCATCAGTCCACAGGACCTGTTTCCAGAATGTATCAGGTTAGTTTACATGTTCCTTTGAACCTTTTGAATAGAACATTTTGCCTTTTGGAAATCAGTAAATCTTTTACTCACTTAGCTATTCACAGTAACAGAAATTTTGACAAGGGGTGCCCAAACTTTTGTATAGTAACTTGAAAATGGGTTCCTGCATGTTTTTTTTTGTTCGGGCAAGAATGTCGCCACTCTCAAGCAGCATGATAATTCGACATATTGATTGCATGTCACATGATCCTGAAGAGGATTTGTGTGATAAACTGAAAAACAACAGCTTCTCTATCCAGGTTGATGAGCCAACAGATTTCACCAAAATATTATGTAATAATGATTGTATGATTTTTGATGATGGTGAAATTCAAGAAAATAATTGCCGTTGCAAACAGTTGCCCACAACAAGCAAAGGACAAGATATATTTAAAGTTTTGTCTTCATATCTGGAAACAAATGTCCTGTCTTGGAGAAACTGTATTGGCACCAGTACTGATTTTGCCCCATAAATGGCTCCTGCCTTGAGAGTTCCGTTTCTCTTGTCCATGAACAAAAATAAATGCACTGATTTCGTCAGAAAGATGTACTGATGTCAAAAAGTT
Source organism: Hemitrygon akajei (assembly GCF_048418815.1). Classification (NCBI taxonomy): domain Eukaryota; kingdom Metazoa; phylum Chordata; class Chondrichthyes; order Myliobatiformes; family Dasyatidae; genus Hemitrygon; species Hemitrygon akajei. The sequence continues at coordinate 44,161,455 of NC_133139.1, forward strand.
TTGAAAAGATGAAATGAAGTTCTGGATGATGTTCCAAAAGTGGTTAACTTTATTAAGGAAAAATTGTTAGCTTTATTAACTCCAGAATGTTTAAAATACTGTGTGAAAACCGGGACAAAGAGCAGACCAATCTCCTGTTACATATAGAAATCCGGTGGCTTAGAGTTATCAAAAGGATGTTTGATCTGAATGGTGAGTTGCAGCTGTATTTTCAAGAAAATAGTCAGCCAGATTTTGCTTAGTGCTTTGAAGAATAAGAATGGCCACATAAACTAACCTAATTAACAGACGTTTTTCGTCATATAAACCAGCTGAACAAGTCTCTGCTGCGTTTTGACAAGAGTCAAAACATTTTGACTCAGGTGGCAAAATTCTTTGATTTCAAAGGAAAGTGAATCTTTGGAAAGATCATGTTGCAAAAGGAAATTTTGAAATGTTTCCACTGCTGCTTTGGCTTGTGACTGAGGAAGGATCAGAAAGTCTCGAGACTTATCGAAAACCATCTAAAAGAACTGCAGAGCAAAACTGAACAGAATTTTGCTTCTCTTTCAAAACAAGTGTGTGACTGGGTGTGGGATCTTTCCTCTAAATCATCTGCTCAGTCTTGAGCTTGATGTTGAGAGAAGAGGAACTTTGTGAGATGCAGTCTGTTTGTGCAGTCGAGAGAAACCTCCACTGAACAAGTTCTGGATTTCAGTGGAAGAACTGTATCCCGCAGCCATAGGGAAACAATGAACATTTTGCTGCAGTTTTCAACTTCTTATATGTATGAGCAAGCTTTTTCTTGTTTGTCAAGCATCAAGGACAAGGATTGAGATCCTCTCATTTCCATTCAAGGTGAAATCTGTGTGTGCTTATCTCAAGTTCGACACATAATTGAGTATTTGTGCACAAAATATAAGGACAGGTTTCACAGGCTGGGGCTATATTTCAGCCTGATCATGTCTTTTATGAGAAAATGTATTTTTCAATAACTTGAATAAAACTGTCTTATGCTATATTTTCATTCTTATTGTTTTGGCTTATGGTTTTTAGTAACTTTACTATTTAACATGATGTAAGCATCATTTATTAAAATCAATTTAAAACCTTTTAATTTCAGAACCTTTCAATTAATTAAGCAATTTACAAAATTAAAGCAGTTGCAGAAAAGAGACCCCCTGGCCTACCTGGAATTCAGTCTCTTGTCCTCTTGAATTTGTTAGTGTTTTTGGTCTGATGGTACAATAAGCATTCCTGGCCTATTCACGCCAGTGTCATCATTTCTCCAGAGCCAACTTGACAGCAAGCAGCTCTCTGTTTCCAATGTTGTAGTTCACTTCTGCAGAGATAGCCGCCTGGATCCAAGATCCAAGATGGCGGCGCGACGCGGCTTGCAGCGGCCACTCCGGAACTGATTATCTGTTATTTGTGAAGTGGGGTGCCGTGCGCTATCATAATCGATTGAAAACGGACGTGGAAGCACGGAGAAACATCGGGAAATTCCAGGAAGACCTTCTTCGTTGCTGCTGCTGTGAGGTCCGGGACTCAGCTGGGAAGAACAGGCACACAGTCCTCGGGGTCGCGTTGCCAATGGCTGTTGGCGGGGCCGTCTTAATACGCTCGGCAGAGGATGGTGCTCAGAGAAGCTGTGCCGGAGGGGATGGTCGTCGGCTCGGAGGTTCGACGGACTGTGGTCGCTTTCGGTGTGTGCTGCGTCTGCAAGGCTGGTTTCGACGGAGCTTCCATTGTGTGCTGCGTCTGTGAGGCTGAGTCGGGCGGCGCCTTGGAAGTCCATAGCGGGGGTATTCCCTTCTGCTGCCAGCGTGGGATGGCGAGTCTGCCGGGACCCTGGGGACTTGTGGAAACTGTGGTGATTTATTTTGAACTTACAGTCCTTTAACATCTTGGACTATTTTTACTGTCCCCATAGTCTGTTTTTTTTAATCAATTATGCTATTGTTTGCACTGTTGTAACTATATGTTGTAATAATGTGGCTTTGTGCAGGTCTTGTAGCTTTAGTGTTTGGTCTTGTTTTTGACTGGTGGATATGGAGCTCCTTTCTGGGGAACGCGCTAGACGGTAGCGCAATATTAATATGCAGCAGCCTCTCTGGACTCTGGGTTGGGGATGGCCAAACGTTACGTGGATTTTCTGGTGTAGTCTGTTTTGTCATATGCTTTTGTGATATCATTCTGGGGGAACGTTGTCTCATTTTTAAACTGCACTGCATTTGTGGTTTCTAAATGACAATAATCTGAATCTGAAAAGAACACACGTGGGTGCAGTTTATTACCCGAAGGTGTCCTTGAGACAACATGCACCCCCTCCAAGGTCGGAGATGGGGTAAATGTCCACGCTCCTCATGGCATTTATAAATTCCTCTGAATTGGAGCAAATCTCCTACCTTGGCTCCCAGTGCATGGTGGCCCATGTCAGGGCTCTCCTGGTCAGGTGAGAGAGGTCACGAAGGCCATGTTTCTGCATTCCGCATGGAACCAGGCCAGGTGGAGTTCGAGCACCAACATATATGGTGTAAGGAGCTGTGGCAAATTCCCGAGGTACTGCGCAATATTCTCTGAGGTAGGAAGATGTACTGGCTCCACAGAGCAACCGACATCCTCACCCGAGCGACTCTGACTTCCTCTCTGCAATAGTTGGCACACAATGACCTGGAGGTTGTGTATTTCCAGGGGCGATCTTGTAATTTTCTCGCTGTTGCTGACCACAACTGATGAATGACTCTGCTACACCTCTGAGTCCATGTTGCCTCAATCGCACTGTGATGAGAGAACTTAAAGAGGAAGGGGGATTATCCGTGACTCTGATCGAGACACCATACAGGACTGAAACTAGAACTGAGAACTAAACTAGGTACTTGCATATAATCCATGTTTGTCTACGTTTAAGCTCTGGACCTCAGTTCACGTGCTCTTTAAATATTAATTCCTGGTGCCAAAAGATGTCCGTTAATTTATGGGGTGACCTGAATCTTCAATGGCATTGCGCCTGCTCTCCATATTCCAGAGAGTAGTAGCACCTAAACTGAAGATATTGGCGTAATATTGTTGTGTCATAACACATATAACAGGTTGACCAGTGAGGTTTGAGAGTCTTTGGTTCAAGAGTGCAGTCCTGTCAGTTGAGGAGATTCCTCTTGATAAGCCTACAAGAGAAGAGAGTGTACTTGATTTGGTATTGGGAAATAAACTTGGTCAGCTGTCAAATCTCTCAGTGGGAGAGCATTTTGGAAATAGGGATCATAATTCTATCTCCTGTACAATAGCATTGGAGAGAGATAGGGTCAGACAAGTTAGAAAAGCGTTTAATTGGAGTAAGTGGAATTATGAGGCTATCAGGCAGGGGATTGGAAGCTTAAATTGGGAACAGATGTTCTCCGGGAAAAGTACAGAAGAAATGTTGCAAATGTTAAGGCAATATTTTTTGTGCAGTTCTGTTTAAGTACATTCCTATGAGACAGGGATGTTATGGTATGGTACAGGAACCGTGGTGTACAAAGGCTGTAACACATCTAGTCAAGAAGAAGAGAAAACTTACAAAAGGTTTAGAGAGCTGGGTAATGTTAGAGATCTAGAAGATTATAAGGCTAGCAGAAAGGAGTTTAAAAGGAAATTAAGAGAACCAGAAGGCACCATGATAAGGCCTTGGCAGGCAGGATTAAGAAAAACCCCAAGGCATTCTACAAGTATGTAACGAGCAAGAGGATAAGACATGAAAGAATAGGACCTATCAAGTGTGACAGTGGAAAGTGTGTATGGAACCGGAGGAAATAACAGAGGTACTTAATGAATACTTTAGTATTCACTACAGAAAAGGATCTTGGTGATTGTAGGGCTGACTTGCAGCAAACTGAAAAGCTTGAGCAGGTAGATATTAAGAAAGAGGATGTGCTGGAGCTTTTGAAAAGCATCAAGTTGGATAAGTTGGGGTCGGGGACCGAATGAGATGTAACCGAGACTACTGTGAAAGGCAAGGGAGGAGATTGCTGAGCATTTGGTGATTATCTTTGATTCATCAATGGGGATGGGAGAGGTTCTGGTGGATTGGAGGGTTGCGAATGTTGTTCCTTTATGCAGAAAAGGGAGTAGAGATAGCCTGGGAAATCATAGACCTGTGAGTCTTACTTCAATTGTTGATAAGTTGATGGAGAAGATCCTAAGAGGCAGGATTTATGAACGTTTGGAGAGGTGTAATATGATTAGGAATAGTAAGCATCGCTTTGTCAAGGGCTGGATGTACGTAACAATCCTGATTGATTTTTTTGAGGATGTGACTAAACGCATTGTTGAAGGAAGAAAAGTAGGTGTAATGTATATGGATTTCAGCAAGGATTTTGATAAGGTACCCTATGCAAGGCTTATTGAGAAAGTAAGGAGGCATAGGATCCAATGGAACATTGTTTTGTGGTCCAGAACTGGCTTGTCCACAGAAGGCAAAGTCTGGTTGTACCCCTGTCATGTTCTGCATGGAGGTTGGTGACAAGTGGTGTGCCTTGGGGATCTGTTCTGGGACCCTTAGTCTTTGTAATTTTTATAAAAAGACCTAGATGAGGAAGTGGGTGGATAGGTTAGTAAATTTACTGATGACACAATGGTTGGAGGTGTTGTGGATAGTGTAGAGGACTGTCAGAGGTTACAGCGGGACATTGACTGGATGCAAAACTGGGCTGAGAAGTAGCAGATAAAGTTCAACCCAGATAAATGTGTACTGGTTCATTTTGGTAGGTCAAATATGATGGCAGCATATAGCATTAATGGTAAGATCCTTGGTAGTGTGGAGGATCAGAGAGATCTTGGGGTCTGAGTCCATAGGATGCTCAAAGTAACTGCACAGGTTGATTCTGTAGTTAAGAAGGCATACAGTTTATTGACTTTGATTAATCGTGGAATTGAATTTAGGAGCCGAGAGGTAATGTTGCAGCTGTTAGGACCCTGGTCAGTCCCAATTCGGAGTACTGTGCTCAGTTCTGATCGCCTCACTATGGGAAGGATTTGGACGCCATAGGAAGGGTGTGGAGGCAATTTACAAGGGTGTTGCCTGGATTGCGGAGCATGCCTTATGAAAGTATTTTGAGTGAACTCGGCCTTTTCTCCTTGGAGCGACATAGGATGCAAGGTGAACTGATAGAGGTGTACAAGATGATGAGAGGCATTGATCATGTGGATAGTCGGAGGTTTTTTTCTCCCAGAGCTGAAAAGGTTGCCACAAGAGGAAGCAGTTTTAAGATGCTGGGAAGGAGGTCCAGAGGGGATGTCATGGGTAAGTTTTTTTTACTCAGAGAGTGGTGAGTGCATGGACTGTGCTGCTGGAAATGGTGGTGGAGCCAGATATGATAGAGTCTTTAACGAGACTTTTGGATAGGTACATGGAGTTTGGAAAAATAAAGGGCCATGGGTAAGCCTAGTAATTTCTGAGGTAGGGACAGGCTTGGCACAAATTTGTGGGCTGCAGGGCCTGTATTGTGCTGTAAGTTTTGTATGTTTCTCTCAATTTGTTCTGTGTATCATTTCCACTCCCTCAGGAAGGTCGCAGGGAGTGAGATGCAACAGAGAAACAAGACAGATAGAGAAAAGTGAGATTGTAACTTGAATGAGCTCAAGACGATTTTGTTGTCAAATGTTTCTGGAGCAAATGTGATATGGAGATTAATTTCATTGCAAACCGAATTTGAGGAGATAGTTCAATAGACTCTTTGGTGGATGGACTCAAAGGGATTTCTGTACAATTAAGATCATATCCCCTGTGTCTATGAATGAATGAAGAAATTTCACACTGCGTTTGGGGAGCATTTGGGGCCACTGGTAGAGCTGCCTGATAAGGACCCTGCGCTAAATATCCTGAGGTGGAGAGCCCGGAGACCCCTCTCTAATTAGAGGTTCAAACTTGTTTTTGTGATAATTTGTGTACATGAACAGATTAATGAAAATATTGGAGATCTCTTGGGGCACTAGATGGAGTAGGTCATATTTTGGCTTTGCTCCATTCATTTTTCAATTTTTTTACCACCCTTTCACTATTTATATTAAAGTGTTTATAACCCTTTTAAGTGCCTGAACTTCGATTTTTAATTGCTGAAAATGAATACCAGAGGGCAAAATGCATTGGTAATGGAAGTGGAAAGCACAAAAGAGATCCTAAACTACTTAACGAATCTCCACTCACTTTGAAAGCTATGTCAAAACTCCTGGCTGATAAATTCAATAAAAAAAATCTACTTTGGAAGTACTTTTAAAGGAGATCGAAAGCAAACTGGGAGCTCTTATGCAAGAGAGTGTAAAACAACAGCGACAAATAACTGAACTCAATGTAACTGGAAGCCAGAGAGATCGCAGACTGGATGCGCAGGAAAAGAAATTAAATTCGGCTGCTCAGACACTGGAACAGTATAAACTCAAGATTATTGACCTGAAAAGTCACAGTCATAGACAGAACCTGCGAATAAAAAGACTCCGTGAAGATGTTGAAAGTGGTGATCTTACTAAATTTTTCTCTCAATTTTTAATGGACGTGTTCTGCTCTGAAGCTTTCTCTACTATTCCTATATTGGATCGCATGCATCATGCTCTGTAATCTAAATCTCCTAAAGAGGGGAAACCCGGGCCTGTTATACTTCGATTCTACTATGTGCAAACCAAGGAGCACTTAAATGAAATTGCCTGTTAGAAAGGGGTCATGGTACACGGGGACCTCAAGTTTCGACTGGTTGGAGACTATAGTCCCAAGGTGATGTGAGAGAGATTGCTTTTTAAACCAGAGATGTCCGAGCTTTATCAAAGAATGTTTCAACCAGCTCTGTTATTTCCATCCTGTTTAAGGGTTGTTCTGCCTGACAAATCATGTAAATGGTTTAAATCCGTGAAAGAATCTCAACAATTCCTTGACGACCAACGTTCGATCCCAGCTGTCTAAAAAAATTGAATGTCTCTTCATGTCTGTACTCATTTGGTTTATAGGTTGATAATCAGTTCACAGATTTAGACTTTTGAAATCTGCAGATTTTTGCCGTTGGTTTTATAACACTCGTATTCTGTTTTGGAGTATGGATGCTTATTATGCTTTTATGTTTGAGTTCCTTTTTTTTTCTTTTGTTACTTTATTATTTTCAATTGTTCGTCTTTTGAAAGTAATTAAGAAATTGATTTGATGATTGACTTGTTTTTTCTCTGAAATATTAATAAGATTGTATATGCCGTATTGTTTATAGCATTCCCTTCTCAATGTTTTGACTAAGGTGGAAGTCCGCAATTTTCTCAATTATTTTTTGTGTCTGTATTCATTTAACTTATAAATTAATAATCTAGTTTATAGATCTGACTGCTAGAGTTTGAAGTTTTTTATGATCTCGTGACTGAATGTTTTTTTCCCTGAAATATTAAAATGATTGTATTCTATTTCACTTTTTAAAGATTTCACTTCTCAGAATGTTTTGCAAATATGGCATTCCTTTTTCATTGTTTTGACTGGGTGGTATTTTACATCTTTTTTTTTAATTTTGGAGACTTACCATCAAGAGATTGGGGGTAGGGGAGGTAGTAGTTAGCTTTCTGGCTGTCTATTGGCCAGTTTTCAGACTTTGTGAGTGATGGTGGGGCTATCTTTAGTTTAGTTTTTTTTTCATCTGGGATGAACTGAAACTACAAATATGTCTGAATTTTTGGAACTTCCGATTCCTTGTTAAATCTTTTTCTCTCTCCCTGATTAATAAGCTTCCTATGCAGGAAGGTTAACCCTTTACATACCATATGGTTTATTCAAATAAAATGGATAATATTACTAACTTTGTCTCATGGAATACGAATGTTTTGAATCAACTGATTAAATAAAAGAACATTTTTTAAGTTTTTCATTGATTGAATGCTCAGATTATCTTTGCCCAGGAAACTCATGTGAGGAAGAAGGATAATCAGCGTTTCTTTACATTTTTGAATGGAGAGAGATTTCAATCTAATTCACAGGCTAAAGTGCAAGGTGTATCTATTTTTATAGACTCCTCGATTTCATTTTTTCACTATGAAAGAATCTCAGACCAGATTGGTAGATCAATGTTAATTACTGGATTACTTTATAACCAAAATTTTGTTATGGCTAATATCTATGCACCAAATGCCGACTATCCTGTATTCTTTAAACATGTTTTTGTATCTCTTCCTAATTTAAATGACTATATGCTGATAATGGGCAGAGATTTTAACTGTTGTCTGAATCCTTCAATGGACAGGCCTGCGTACAATCAGGTACCTCCAAACAAATATGCTATTCTTATTAATTTCTTTTTAGTTGACTCCAGAATTTTAGATATTTGGAGGTTTTTACAACATAACGATAAAGAGTTCTCATTCTTTTCTAGAATTGACTACTTTTTTATCGACTCTCAATTCGTTCTGTCTGTTACTGCCTTACGAGTACAATGCAATTGCTGTTTCCAATCATACGGCCTTGAAACTATCAATCAAATTAACTGATGTAACTTTTGCGGTTCAACTCTACTCTGCTTCAGGACTTAAACTTTGTTAACTTTGTTAAAGAACAGATTGCCTTTTTCTTTTCAACTAACTTTACGGAAGAAATTTCCAGAGGGATAATATGGGATACATTTAAAGTATACATTCATGGGCAAATTATTTTATATTCTGCTGGATTGAAAAAACGGATTAGTAATGTAATACGTACATTGGTTGATAAGATTAAAAAAATTGATAAAAGATATTCTGCTGCTCCTAATCTGGAGTTTTATAAAAATAGATCTGAATTTAAGATACTATGCAGTTTATTATTAACACCCCGATTGAAAATTACTGACGTAAAACTAAGAGTCAATTTATATATATATGGTGATAAATTGGGTACATTACTGGGCAACCAATTGAAAGTTACTTCGGCTAAATGTCAGATTACTAAAGTTCATAAATGGGATGGTAGTTTGACGGTTGACCATGACGAAATTAATAAATCTTTTAAAGAATTCTATACCCTTTTATATCAATCAGAATTTCCCAATGATTCTAGCATAATGCATGAATTTTTAAGGAAATTGAATATTCTAAAATTACCTCTTAATGAACGGTTTGCATTAGATGCACCCATCATGGAAAAAGAAATAAAGAAAGTGAATTATTTGATGAATTCTGGTAAAGCACCTAGTTCAGATGGGTATACGGTAGAATTTTTCAAAACTTTTTCAAATCTGCTTTCTCCTTGGATACATAGAATCTTTAAGGATGCTTTATCTGCAGATAAATTACCACAATCCTTTTATGAATCATCTATTTCTAGAATTCCTAAAAAAGATAAAGACCCCACTGAAAGCGCATCATATTGACCTTTATCCTTGTTGAATGTGGACCCCAAAATCTTTTCCAAAATATTGGCAATTAGATTGGAAACTAAATTGCCAGAAATTGTCTCTGATGACCGGACAGGATTTAATAAAAATTGTTATTTGTATTTTAATGTTAGGAGGTTAATGTATATTGTTTATACACTTTCATCTAAAGCCCAAGAATGTGTTACTTCGCGTGATGCCGAGAAGCCGTTTGATAGAGTTGAATGGGAATATTTATTTAATATGTTTGAGAAATTTGATTTTAGCCCAAAGGTTATATCTTGGATTAAATTGATATATCATATGCCGTTGGCTTCTGTTCTTAGAGATCTCCCTTTTTCGGGCCTTTTTGAGGTACTAGACAGGGCTGTTCTTTAAGTTCCTTAGTATTTGATATTTCCTTGGAGCCCTTGGCAATCGCTCTTCGTGATTCTCCCAATATATTTGGCATTATTCGTGGGAATGAGATACATAAGGTATCACTATATGCAGATGACCTGATATTATATATCTCTAATATAGAGAAATCCATCCCTGCAATAATATTGCTACTTGCTCAGTTCAGTACTTTTTCTGATTATAAATTGAATCTTAATAAGTGAAAATTTCCTATTAAATATGCAAGCTCCAGTCTATAGACAATCACCATTCAGACTGGTTACTGATGACTTTACTTATTTGTGCATTAAAATTATTACGAAGCATAGGGATCTATTTAAAGTTAAATTTTTACCCTTAATTGATCATGTTAAACAACTGCTTACTAATTGTTCCCCATTGTCCTTATCGTTGATTGGTAGAATTAATACTATTAAGATGATTATTTAACCTAAATTTCTGTATCTATTTCAGGCAGATCCTATTTTCATTTCTAAGTCCTTTTTCAATATTATTGACTCTAAAATTCCTTTATATATATATATATATATATATCAGAATAAAAATCCGAGACAAAGTAAGAAATATTTACAGAAATCAAAAAAGGAGGGCGGTTAGGCAATGCCGAATTTTAGATTCTATTATTAGGCAATTAATATTAGATACTTAACATTTTGGACACAAGATCTGGATGAAATTTATTGCCTACGATGGGTAAACCTCGAGCGCAAGTCTGCACAGATGTTTTCATTGGCTTCTATTTTAGTGGCCTTGCTTCCCTTTGCACTTACTAAACTGAATAAACAAATCACTAATCCAATAATTAAACATACAATACGAATATGTTTTTTTTAGTTTCATAATTATTTTGGATTGAATAAATTTATCCTATCAAGTCCTATTATATCTAATTTTTTTCCCAACCTTCCAGAATTGATCATGCTTTTCTTTTATGGAGAACAAAGGGAATAACATGTTTTCATGACTTATTCATGGATAACTGTCTCATATCTTTTGAATAGTTGTCGAATACATATAATCACATTTTTTTCAGATACTTACAGATTAGAAACTTTTTGAATATTAAGTTACTTACTTTTCTGGTATCACATCAAACTGAAATTACGGGAAAAGATTTAGGTTTAAATCCCTATCAGAAGAGCTTAATAGCAATTATTTATGATCTGATTATGAAAATATATCTAAGTACATCTGATAAAATTAAGAATGAATGGGAAAGAGAACGTCATGTACCTTTACTTATAGAGAAATGGGAGAAAATTCTCCAACTAGTTAACACTTCTTCAATATGTGCTAGTCACACCTTGATACAATTTAAGGTGGTTCCAAGGGCCCATATGTCCAAGGTTAGGTTAGCTCGTGTTTATTCCCATATAAATCCTGTCTGTGACAGGTGTAAATCTGAGATAGCTTCTTTGACACATATGTTCTGGTCTTGTCCTCTTTTGAAAAAATATTGGAAATATATTTTTGATAATATTTCAGCAGTTTTGCGTCTTGATTTAAAACCTCATTGTATTACTGCAATATTTGGATTACCAGTAATGGACTCTAATCAATTATCCCCTTCAGCTTGCCATTTGATTGCATTTGTTACATTAATAGCCAGATGATCCATTTTATTTAAATGGAAAGATTCAATGGTTTGCCCAAACTATAAAATGCTTAAACTTGGAGAAAATAGGAGTGGCACTATCAACCCTTCATTTAAATTTCAAGAAACTTGGAGACCATTTCTTCAACATTTTCATATGACAAAAGCTGATCTTTTTCGAATCCGTCTCAATAACTTTTTGTTTGTGTATGGAGGAGCGGAGTTAATGATAAATAACAATTTTAACTAATGAAACAAGGCAGCCCCCAGCTTTTGTTTTTTTTTAAAATTTTTTTTGTTAGTTTAGGGTTTTTTTGTAAGAATATTTTTTCTTTGAAACTTTTTCATGTTTAGTTACTAAGAGATTGGGAGGCTCAGATTACACGTTATTTGGAATCTGTTTATGTATACGTTAACCATTATTAATGTAATCCTGATCTCTTTGTATCACTATCATTATTATCTTTATCTATTTGAAACTTAATAAAAAAGATTGATAAAGATGAATGAAAATATTGTACTGCTGGTCAGGATGTCCTTGGATAATGCAGGACTGAATGTCGTTGGATATATTAAGAATCCCAAGGGAATCTAGAGCAACGAGGTAAGTGGGCGCATAAATGGCAAATGGCATTCCGGCTAGGTAAGTGCAATGGGTTGAAGTTTGGGAAGGCAACACAGTGTAATATGATCACAGTAAATGTTAAGTCCCTGGGGAGTTTTGTAAAACAAAGGGATGTAGCAGTGCCAGTATATTGTTCCCTGAATGTGTTGCCACGGATGGACAGTATGCTTACAAAGATTATTTGGCACGTCATCCTTTATCAGTCAGCATTTGATTATAGTGCCATTGTATGAGATAATCATGCGTTAACACCTGTGTCATATGTACAGTTTTCATCCGTCTGTTGAAGGAACAAGGTCATTAAGCTGGGAAAGGAGCATAAAGAGTGATTTTTTAGAATATTACTATGACCGAGAGCTTGAGTTATAGGAGATGTTAAACATGCAATGACATTTTCATTGAATAGCAAGAGAATGGAACAAAATGTAGAGGGGCAAAGACTAGATGAATACACACAGTTCTTTACCAAGTGAAAGTGAATTAAAAACATAGGGCGTAGGTTTAAGGTGACAGAATGAAATAGAGGAACCTGTGTCAGGTTATCTGGCAACTACAAGAATCCCAGAAAGTTCAGCAGTTTAAGCAAGACCAAAAATAATACTGAAATTAAGCAGGAGGAACTCAGACAAAACTACACAGGATCTTGAGGATCTGCATCACTCATGATATCTAAAATACTTGATGGAGGTATATAAAATTAAGAGGGGTGTGGAAAAGACAACAACGACAATGCAAAAACATTAAAAATGCAATGGTTATCAAAACAGTGCAAATTGAACAAAAGTGATAAATACAGAGTTTTTTCACAATCTCCTTGATAGATCCCAAGTGGGACATATGCAGCACAAAGCAAAAGCCCAGAGCTACTTCAAAAATAATCAAAGTAGAAATGTAAGGTGAACAATCCAAGGATCATTGCATTCTCATGAGGTTACACTGTGAAAATACAACCCACATCCTATGTGGAAAGAAATATATATTTTCAAATGACACTTGGTGTGACAGAACTCCCCTTTCAAATCCGTCTCCTGGCAGCTTGGGGTGATTCGGGTGAAGCCAATGAAAATCAGTAATGAGGTCAGGATGTAAGATACCCCAGACTGGAACCCAACTCCTCTCCTCCAGGTTACAACCCTCCCAATCAACTAAACACTGACAGTGCCCATTAACTTGAAAGGAGTCGAGCAATCTCTGGAGAGTGTAAACAGGTGCTCTATTTATGATTCTGGGAGGATTGAGAGGCTTAGGTATAGGGGCCAAAGGACGACAGATTCAGCGTTTAAATTCAGAGATGTGAAAAGGGGGATGGATTTGGCAATACCTGGGAAGCTGTCATCTATATATTACAGGATTGATTCTCCTAACAACACTCTTAACAGGGCCCAATGAAGCCAAGAGCTTGTTTCCAGGATTCTAGTTTAAGGGGAACAGTTGGGTAGACCCACAGAAAAGAAGTATCCAGTCATGTCCTCTTGTGTCCATGGAATTGCTGCCTTTTCTTTTTAACCACTCTGCATCAGTTATCAATTCCTTTTTGATCGATTTTGGGTTGATCGAATTATGGAGGCATTTACAACCTGTTAATGGATTATATTCCCTCTTTTTGCATGTCTACAAAAAATATTCGAGGATTGATTATATTGTAATTGATCCCTGCCTTTTGTCTAATGTTAAAAACTGAATATAACGCTATTGCTATATCTGATCATGTGCCTTTGAGTTTGTCCTTTGAATTTGACGATGTAATTTTTGTCCGTCCACCATGGTGCATGTCTCAGACTTTATTGCAAAACTCTGATTTTATCAGTTTTATTGAAAGCCAGATAAAAGAATTTTTTCTTTTTAATGATATAGGAGGTATGTCCAAATTAATTATCCGGGATACATTCAAAGCATTTTTACGTGGTCAGATTATGTCTTATTCAGCTAAACTTAAAAAAAAGACAGAAGTAGAATTAGATAAAATTTCAAAACAAATTAAAGATTTAGATAATGTCTATGTGGGTTCCCCTAATATTGACTTATTTAAAAAAAGGTTGGAACTTCAATCACAATATAACCTATTATTAACTCATCCAATCGTAGGTTATCTACATAAATTAAAGAGCCAATTTTATATGTTTGGAGATAAAAATAATAAATTACTTGCATTTGTTATGAGGGATGAACAGCTCTGATGGGCAGAAGGATGCAGAGTTGCCCATGCCTCCCCACCACCCCGGGAGAATCGCAAACCGTTACTGTTGCTATGCTGCTAATGAGAGAGAGAGAGATGTGAGGGAAAAACATGCTGGAATTGGAACATCTGCTACAGATAAGAGAGAGATACAGAAGGGGGAGAGAGGCTTGTTGACTCACCATATTATGACTTCTGAAAGACTTATGGCTTAAGGTAAAAGGATTGTTTACCTTATACTATTCTGTTCATTAAAATTCCTCAGTGGACAGCCAGAGTGGGCTGGTTTGATGGACAAAGCCATTCAAAACTGATTGACACCTGAGACCCCATAAGTAGGGATAAAAATGAGGTCTGGGGAGACACCCCTCAGACACACCAGGAGACATACTAGTGAGCACTGCTCGAGTGTTGGAACCCACGAGAAGGTGTGGGGCATTGGGGACTGAACAAAGGATCGGTCAGTTTAACTCAGAGTTATATCAGGGCCGGTGGGGGCTTGTGTGTGTGTCCGCCCTTGCCTGGGTGACGAGTCCACCACAGAAGAGCGGTCCAGCTGAAGGACAGAGGGGTCATACCTGAACGGCCACAACACATCAACGGATCAAGAACGTAAAGGAAGGTTTGCCTGTCTGTGGCCGTTACTTCTCTCTCTCTCTCTCTCTCTCCCAACATCTACCTCAGCACGTATGAACTGAACTTTATATTCACATATGACAATCCATTATCCCCTAGACATCGATAGAGCTTGTTTATTATTGATTATTATTTTACCCACACTTCTAGGTTTAGTATTGCTAACGTGTATTATCTATACATTTGCATTATTGATATTGATTTGGGTATTTTACTAATAAACACTGTTTGAAAAGAGTCGGACCAGACTCTAACGGATACTTCTTTCTCTGCTGGTTAGACACCCAGTTATGGGGTACTTAACACATTTCAATTAAAATCGGCTGGAGCCAAAAGGAAAATTTTGAAAATTCGTAGAAAGAATGGTACCTTGGCTCGGGAATATGAAGAAATCAATAAGATTTTCCAAGACTTTTATACTAAGCTTTATAACTCTCAATCTTCAATAGATTCTTCTGAAATTAATGTTTTTTTACGAAAAATTGTTTTCCCTAAAATTTCTGCTGAGGATTAAAAAACTCTTGATGCCCAAATTACTGAATCTGAAATCCATAAAGCTATTTTTTCAATGCAATCTGGTAAGGCCCCAGGACTTGATGGTCATCCTGTAGAATTTTATAAAAAATTTGGAAAACTGTTTTCTCCATATATGTTGGAGATGTTTAAAGATTCTTTTGTGATAAGTGACTTCCCCTCTATTTTCTATTTCTTTAATCCTCAAAAAGGATAAAGATCCTGCTGATTCTGCCTCATACAGACCTATTCCATTACTGAATGTTGATGCTAAGATTCTCTCAAAGATAATGGCCAATCGGTTGGAGACTTTTTTTGGGTAAAATCATTTTTAACGATCAAACAGGCTTTATAAAGGGTCGTTATTCTTTTTCAAATATTCAGAAGTTATTTAACATTATATATTCGCCTTCTTCTAAAACTCCACAATGTGTTATATCTTTGGATGCTGAAAAAGCATTTGATTGAGTCGAATGAAAATATTTAATGTTTTAGAAAAAAATGGTTTTGGTATTAATTTTAATAATTGGATTAAAATGATATATAAAGCTCCTGTTGCTACGGTTGTCACCAATAACTGTAGGTGCCCCCTTTTTCCGCTATCATGGGAGACCAGTCAAGGTTGTCCATTAAGTCCTTTGTTATTTAACTTAATATTAGAACCCCTTGCTATTGCTCTACGTGAAGCTAGAAATATTCATAGGATTTTTATGAATGACACCATGCACAAGATCTCTCTTTATGCTGATTATTTATTGGTATATATATCTATCCCAAAAGAATCTATTCCTGCTTTGTTAAAATTATTTGACAAATTTGGAGATTTCTCAGGATATAAAATAAATTTTAGTAAAAGTGAATTACTTCCTTTAAATGAATTTGTCTCTATATATGATAATATTCCTTTCAAAGTTACGGATTCTTTTAGATATTTAGGTGTCAGAATTACAAAAAAAAGGATCTTTATAAAGCTAATTTTCCTCATTTAGTGGACTCCATGAAGTATTCATTTAGTAGATGGAGCCCACTTACATTTTCACTTGTTGGACGTATTCATATAGTTTTAATGATGATTTTACTAAAAAATTTTATATTTATTTCAGAATATTCATTTTTTTTGACTAAGAAGTTTTTGGTCGATTGACTCTATTATTCTCTCTTTTATTTGGGATACTAAAAGACCAAGGATCAGTAAAAATCAATTACAAAAGTTGAAACAGAACGGAGGTCTTGCTTTGCCTAATCTAAGAATGTATTATTGGGCTGTTAATTTGTGATATATGTCCTTTTGGTTATATTGGGGTGATAGGAATGACCGGCCAATCTGGGTAGACCTGGAACAGAGCTGTGAAACAGTTTTATTTAAGTTTGTTATTAGGAGTTGCTCTACCTATACAATTAGCTAAAGTTGCTAATTTAAATTTATGTCCTGCAGTTAAGCACTTTTTACAATTTTGCCTCCAGTTCCGAAATTTTTTAATCTTAAAAAATTTAAACTTTGTAGTATAATTTATCGTAATTACTCTTATAAACCTTCCTGGAGTGATCCAATTTTTTTTTACTTTGGAAAAATAAAGGTATTAAGCCTTTTTGGACTTATTTAAAGAAGGCAGATTGATGTCTTTTGAACAATTAGTCGATAAATATTCTCTTTCATGTTCACACTTTTTACAATATCTTCAAGTTAGACATCTTTACAAAAATATTTAAGTAATTTTCCTTATATATAGGAGTCTGACTTGTTAGATACTATTATGAATATGAACCCCTTGATGAAAGGTTCTATTGGAAGAATTTATAATTTATTGTTACAATGGAATAAGAGTCCTTTACTTAAGATTAAACAGGATTGGGAGAAAGAACTCAATTTGACTTTTATATGGGAGGATTGGACGCGGATTCTGAAGTTGGTTAACTCTTCTCGGTCTGTGCTAGTCATTCACTGATTCAATTCAAAATTATACAATGTTACCATTGGACAAAAGAGAGACTTTCTAAAATATTTCCCAATGTTGACAAGTATGGTGATAGATGTAAAACTGAGATAGCTACACTGACACAGATGTTCTGGTCATGTTCTATATTAAAAATTTTCTGTAAGTCAGTCTTTTCGACAATTTCTAAAGCAGTTAAAATCAATTTACAACCTAATAAATTGACTGCTTTTTGTAATAATTCCTCAAAATATTCATGGTATTTCTCTGTCTGACCAACATGTTATTGCGTTTGTTACATTGATAGCTAGGAGGTCCATTTTGTTGAAATGGAAGGATATATCTGCTTCTACTTTGTCACAATGGTTCTCTCAAGTGATGCTGTGTCTCAGTTTGGAGAAAATTAGAAGTCGAATCTTTGAAACTTTATTTGATTTTGAGAAGAGATGGGGCTCATTTGCTTGTTACTATCATTTCAGTTAACTGATAGATTTCCTCTACGATGTAGGTGTAAATTTTGTTTTGATATATTTTTTCTTCCTGTTGGCGGTTTGATGTTTATTTTTAGAAGCTTTCTATATGATACGTGGCTCTAGGGTTGTGCCCTCAATGGTTTCATTTTTCTCTCTCACTGTTCTTGCTTAGTAGAGTTTTTTTTTATTCACAAAAAATTTCAATATTTAAAATCTTTTGAGGCATTGTAAGTGTTGTTACTTCGATGTACCTGCGTATTTTTGAATAATAATAACAATAAAAAGATTTGAAAAGAAAGAAAGAATTGCTGCCTTATCTAAGTGAGCCAAAGTTCTCTTGGCTTTAAACCATCGCTGTTTACAGCACTCGACAAACAGTTTAGCAAATGGAACACTACATCCACTTCCTGCTCTGGAAAGAGAGGATGTTTAAACCCAAATTGACTTTTGAAAGGACACATGTTAGGTGAAGAATTATGAAGTGTTGAAAGAGCTATTGCTTCTCAAGTTAAATGTTCACTTCCAGAGGATTGGTCTCCAGAATGAAGGCAACAAATGGTGAATTCCCAGTCTTGGTTGGTACTCTCAGTCTGACCATTTGTCAATGGATGAAAACTGTAAGAAAGGCTAGAAGTAGCTTGAATACGGTTACAAAATGATTCTAAAACTTGAACATCTATTTCTCCCTTATTAGGGACAGAGCGCGCCGGTGGTGTGTCAAATTACCAGGTGAAGCAGTAGTCTTTGGGGGACTGAAGGTGCGTGTCGTTTGTCTTTCTTGCTGCCTGCTCAAGTGCTCGGTAGAGGGCGCTGATGACTTTTTGCTGGTGTGGTAGGGAGGGGAGTTGTTGCCTTGCTGTTGCATGTGCTGGAGGTTTTTGGTGTTTTAACGATTTTACTGTCATTCAATCTTTGGGGCAGTCCTCTGTTTTCCTGGTTGTTTGCAAAGAAAAATAATTTCAAGATGTATATTGTATACATTTCTCTGACATTAAATGTAGCCACTGAACCTATTGAAGTGAATTGTGAACTCCGGTGAGACACAATATCAGAAAGAAATCCAGGTACCATGAATATGCCCTGCAAATTGCAATAAAGGTCCGAAATTTCACGCGCTATTGGCAACGCAGTGAAGGGGATAATTACAGGCCTTGCCAAATGGATCAACAACAAATAAAATGACAGTACAGGAGCATGAAGCGGGGAAACCTGATAAAATGCAGAGGGAAATGGGACCGTGGATAGACAGAATGGTGTTGGAAAGAAGAAGACTCTGATAGAGAAGAATTGGAATTTTTGGAATGGGTACAAGTGTCAACGGGTTGGACAAATGTCCTAACGTCCTGATTAACACCAGAGCACTAATATTCTCTTTTTAATGAATTCCAGAGTATGTGAAAATCTAGAGTGAGCTATTATCCTGGGCACATTTGAATACATCTGCCCGAAGTTCGGGTGGCACAAAAAGATTACCAAGGGAAACATTGCTGGAAATTAGTTTACTGTTCTCGTGTGCATTTCTACTTGGGAAAAAATATCCAAAAAGACAGGAGACAAACGTTTATTTTCTGGACGTATCAACTCCAGCCTATCTATTGAACTGAGGCTTGGGAGGTTGCAGAGATCAAATTGCCTAGATAAGGCATCAGGCTTTAGGTTCTTGGAACCCAGGCAATATGTAATGACACTATTAAAATGGCTAAAAACAATGCATTCTGGTCATAAGCTCAAATCTTCTGAGTCGTACATACAACAAACAATGTTCAGCTCCATCAAACCAGTGCTGCCCCTCTTCTGAGGTTAGTTTCACAGTCAACAACTCACAGCTATCTATATCATAATTGGATTGCGAAGGTGATAAACATTCCGGAAAGTAAGCACAGGGATATAGTTTTTTATTATTGGTGGAAAGTTCGAGAAGCTGGAAACCTAGTGATATCTATCTTCATGGATATAGTAACAAAATGAAGACAGTGTAACTTGATATGTTACTGATCAGACTGGATGGACGTGTGAGTGAGAACCCAGGTGTTGGTATGATGTCAGTCTTTCATCCATATTAATAACTTGCATTTGGGTTCAGAGGCACACCTTTCAGATTTTCAGATGACACAATAAATTTAGAGGCTGATGATAATAGACTTTAACACCCAGACAGGCTTGGTGTCCCATCACTACAAGCTGTCTATCTACTGGGTTACAAATCTGCCACACTGAATCTATAGCAGATAGACTGCAAATGTACATGTGAGATGTTTACCTCCAACTGAGAGGGTAACAAATTAAATCAATGATCCATATCATTGCTTCCTGTGAACATGCACAAAATGATCAGTACCCTCCTTTTTCAAAAGAAGTCTTATTGAAATAAACACACATTTCATGTATTTGTGAACTGGACATGCAAACAAACAAAAAAGTCTCTATATCCTCAGGCAGAATGTATACAGGGAAATAAACTGTCAACATTACAGGCTGCAAGCCTTCATCAGAAGCTGCCAGAATTAGAAAAATTGGGTGGGAGTGATTACCGGGAGGACAAGCTGGCAGCTGATAAGTGAGACCAGGTGAGGTAGTAGGTTGGGTGAGGGGTGGTTGATAGGTGGATTGGGCAAAGGGTTAATGAGGTAGGAAACTTATAGAAGGTGACAGTGGATGAAAGATCAAAGGGCATGAGGTTGTAAAGGCAGATAATAGTCATGAGAACAGAGGAGGCGTAGAGAAAGTGTGAAAGGGTAACCTGCAGGAAGGCACAGAGTCGACTGTACTTCCTTAGAAGGTTGGCGTCATTCAATGTCTGCAGTGAGATGCTGAAGATGTTCTATAGGTCAGTTGTTGAGAGCGCCCTCTTCTTTGTGGTGGCGTGTTGGGGAGGAAGCATTAAGAAGAAGGACGCCTCACGTCTTAATAAGCTGATAAGGAAGGCGGGCTCTGTCGTGGGCAAAGTACTGGAGAGTTTAACATCGGTAGCTGAGCGAAGGGCGCTGAGTAGGCTACGGTCAATTATGGAAAACCCTGAACATCCTCTACATAGCACCATCCAGAGACAGAGAAGCAGTTTCAACGACAGGTTACTGTCGATGCAATGCTCCTCAGACAGGATGAAGAGGTCAATACTCCCCAATGCCATTAGGCTTTACAATTCAACTGCCAGGACTTAAGAACTTTTTTTTAAAGCTATTATTAATGCTTTTTGAGTTAGTGATTTAGATGCATATCATATTATTACTGAGTTAAGTATTGTATGCAATGAGTTTTTGCCACAACAAGTGTATGGGACATTGGAAAAAATGTTGAATTTCCCCATGGGGATGAATAAAGTATCTATCTATCTATCTATCTATCTATCTGAAAGGGAAAGGTAGAAAGAGAAGGGGAGAAGAATCTCCTATTCCATACAAAAAGTTAGAAGATACTGCAAGTTATAGCAACTTTTGTTCTTGTCTTGAGGTTCGAGGCTGACCAAATGAAATATGAGGTGCTGCACCTTTAAACTGAGTTTGGCCTCATCATGGCTGCAGAGCAGTTGAATTGAAATTGTTGCTACAGTGAGAACCCGGCTTTCATGGAGAGCAGAGAGAAGATGCCTGATGAAGCGGTCTCACCAATATAGAGAAGTCGGCACTGAGAGCAATGACCCGGACAGATTCGCAGTTGAAGCATTTCCTCATCTTGAAGGACGTTTTGAGGACCTGAATGGTGAGGATGGAGGAGTAGTATTTGTGACAGTGGCAGGGATAAGTACCAGGAGGAGGATTAGGGGTGAAGGACGGGTGGACAAGAGAAAAATGTAGGAGCAATCTCTAGGAAAGCATTGAGATGTGTCTGGTGATGGGATGTCGAACGAGTTGTCTGATTTGCAAAATTTATATGCTGGATGCAGAGTCCAAATAGAAAGAATGACCTATCCCTGTTGCAATGGGGATAAGATTTGCCATGAGCAGATGTGTGTAAAATGTGGGTAAGGGCAACATCAATGATAAAGGAAAGCCCCCTTTTTATAAATAAATGAGGACATCTCACATGTTCTAGAATGGAAAGTCTGGGAACAGGTGTGGCATGAATGTAAGAACTCAGAAAAAGTACTTTTACATGTATAAGAATTGAAAAAGGAGTTACGTTGTTGTGGCCATTACAGAGGCTTGGATGTTGCAGGGGCAGGAATGGCTACTTCAAGTGTTAGGCTTTAGATCTTTCAGAAACGCCAGGGAGGGAGGGAAAAGAGGTGGAGGCGTGGCCCTGTTGATCAGAGTTAATGTCACAGCTGCAGAAAAGAAGGAGGTAATGTTGGGGTTGCCTATAGAGTCTCTGTGGGTGGAGGTTAGGAATAGGAAGGGGTCAATAACTCTACTGGGTGTTTTTATACATGACCTAACAGTAACAGGGACATTGACGAGTAGATAGAGAGACAGAATCTGCAATGGTGTAATAACATCAGGGTTGCTGTAGTGGGAGATTTCAATTTCCGAAATATTGATTGGCATCTCCTTAAAGTGAGGTGTTTAGATGGGGTGGAGTTTATTAGGTTTGTTAAGGAAGGTTTCTTGACACAATATGTAGATAGGCCTACAAGAGGAGAGGTTGTACTTGATCTGGTATTGGGAAATGAACCTGGTCAGGTGTCAGGTTTCTCAGTGGGAGAAAATTTTGGAGATAGTGATCACAATTCTGTCTCTTTTACCATAGCATTGGAGAGGGATAGGAACAGACAAGTTAGGGAAACTTTCAATTGCAGTAAGGGGAAATATGAGGCTATCAGGCAGGAACTTAGAAGCATAAATTGGAAACCTACAGAAGAATTGTGGCAAATGCTCAGTGGATATTTGCGTGGGGTTCTGCATATGTACATTCCAATGAGACAGGGAAAGGATGTTAAGGTACAGGAACCATGGTGTGAAAAGGCTATTGTAAAACAAGTCAAGAAGAAATAAGAGCTTACAAAAGTTTCACAAAACTAGGTAATTATAGAGATCTAGTAGATTATATGTCTAGCAGGAAGAAGCTGAAGAATGAAAATTAGGGGAGCCAGAAGGGGCCACAAGAAGGCCTTGACGGACAGAATTAAAGAAAACCTTAAGGTGTTCCACAAGTATGTGAACAGCAAGAGGATGAGACGTGAGAGAATAGGACCAATCAAGTGACCAATCAATCTATCAAGTCTTGATAGTAGAGGTATTTAAAATTATGAGGGACATAAATAGAGTTGTTGTTGATAGGCTTTCTTCCATTGAGAGTATGGGAGATTCAAACAAGAGGTCATG